>NW_017723572.1:0-492 GCF_001865875.1 Lupinus angustifolius
AATCTCATCAACATCCATTGGTTGAATGTTGAGAGATCAAAGATTGAAGATGGAAGAAGTAAGTGAGAAAATGAGAGAAAAATGAAGAGAGTGATTACCTCTTCTTTGAAAATGCAAAAGTGATAGAGTGAAGTGGGGAGTGTGAGGGTTTAAGGGGAGAGGGAAATCTGATTCCCCTCCTAGGCAATCATGAAAATCTCCTAGGGTGGCTCTCCTAGGGTGGCTAATGGTGAGATTGAGTGATGTGAGGTTTACTTTATGGAAGTCAACTTTCACATCCCAATGCGAAATGACCCCTCACGGATACGTGCGTTAATCATGCTCAACTATCATCGATTAATACTCGATCGGATATTATAAATCGCCCGGTCGTAATATCCGATTAGAATTTCGGATTTCGGCATTCCGAGTGAAAAATATTTAGAAAATAGGTATGGGTGTATTCAGGGTCTATATTGACTCGAAATGAAATTACGAAGCCAACGGTGTGAT
>NW_017723573.1:0-1647 GCF_001865875.1 Lupinus angustifolius
AATTCGATTCCGAGTTACGGAACTCAAAAACCACTTTTTGGTCGTACTGAGTGGATTTTGGCCCCGACAGTGGTTCAAAACCGACTGTCTCCGAAAATTACCAAAATTTACCACAAAATAGGAAATAAAATTACAAGACTAAAACTCAGCTAGAGTTTCATCTAATTATTTACCGAAAATTCCCAGAAATTCATTTTAGAATATACAATTAATAAAAATATTAATAAAATCTTATAATTCAAAATCTTAAAATTCGCGGTGTTACACATTGTAACTGTGTGTACAGAAGAAATTAATTTGCTAAGTGTTTTATTGATTTTATGTTAAATAAATTTTAAAATAACGTACATGACCAATAAATATTTCACAACCTAGTGAAAATATTAATTAAATAAATTTTAAATTAACATCCATGAACAATAAGTGTTTCATAATGTAATAAAAATATTGATTATATGTTTATATCTATAATGAGCAATGTCTAAAATTAAGGAATCAGAAATATTTATAAATATGTATAATACTTAATTATATAATAGGTAATATGAAATATTAATAAATCATAACAAATATGTATTCCTTAAGGTTAGAATTCATTATGAACATATTTTGTTTATAGTTTAGATATGATTCTAATATTGCCATGTTACTGTTGTAGTATTCAAATAGAAACAATAATAAATATAATAAATGATAATAAATTTATATTTATAATGAAATATTATTAAACTGTTACAATTCAAATATTATAATGAGTGTGCTTTTATATTATATATCGTTATATAATGATTGTACTTTAATATTTTATAATGTAATAACTGCATATTAATGTTTCTTAATGTAATGGTTGCATTATAACTGTATGTTTGGAAGAAGTTAATTAACTAAGCGTTTTATTGATTTTATATTAAATAAATTTTAAATAACGTACATGACCAAAACGTAGTGAAAATATTAATTAAATAAATTTAAAATAACAAAAATGAACAATAAATGTTTCATAACATAATGAAAATATTAATCAAGAAAATATTGATTATATGTTTATATCTATAATGAATAATGTCTAAAATTAAGAAATCAGAAATAACTTTAATTTGAATTATACTAATATTTGAATTAGCCATTTTTCTAATATTATTATTCTATTTTAGGTGCAAAATGTCAAATTATTTATTAGCTAAAAATATAGCTGGTACTTTCAGAACTAATAGAAGAAAATTTAAAATTACAAACACATATATTAAAATTTATAAATTTGATGGTTACAATTCTATGGTTACAATTTTTTTTTATAATTTTAATTTTATGAAATTATATTATTACACAGTTGCAATTCAAATATTATAATGACTAATTGCACTTTAATATCATATAACCTTATGAAATGATTGACCAATAAATGTTTCATAACGTAGTGAAAATATAAATTAAGCAAATTTGCACACAACATAAAATCTCTATCATCAAATAAATGCAAATAATAACATACCTTAGATTGCATAATTTTCCATCTTAGAAGATTTGATTCAATTACAGTTGTGATCTTGAATCAATTTTCTAATGGATTAAATTGAAAGTCTTAAGTACAATATAATACAAACTAAACTATATAATAAAAAATATAATCTTAAATCAATATACAAA
>NW_017723574.1:0-26521 GCF_001865875.1 Lupinus angustifolius
ATTATCACAAAATGTATACTTTAAATTTAAAGTTATAGGTTGATTTTATTTTGCTAAAATAATATCAAAATGACTATTAAAACACATACAATTTCTTGCTCTAGTTTAGGTAAGATAACATATAATACATTCTCTAGTGTTTATTTTTAAACAATTATTTATTTACAAATTGAAAGGAAAATAATCAGAATACCAAATTGTCACGGCTATTATCTTTTTTCTTCCTCTGTATCATCTATCATCGTCGTCGCCATTTTTAACAATTATATCACAACCTGGTAAAGACAATTCATATGCTCTTTGTTAAAATAATGATTACTTTTATTAGAAAATTCTACAAACAAAATATTAGATACACAAATATATAGAAAACTAACCTACAACAATGCTTCAAGGGTGAACCAACAATAAGAGACATCAATGGTGAAATGAAATGAAATGAAGAAGAATATGAACCAAGAAGATAAAAAATTATATTACAACCTGGTATAGACAATCCATATGCCATTTTCAACAATTATACTACAACTAGTAAAGACAATCCATATGCTCTTTGCTAAAATAATGATTATTTTTAGTAGAAAATTCTACAAACAAAACATTATATACACAAATATATAGAAAACTAACCTATAGTAATGCTTCAAGGGTGAATCAACAATAAGAGACATCAATGGTGAAATGAAATAAAAATGGAAGAAGAATATGAACCAATAAGATAAAAAAATGTGGAAGATAAGAAAAAATGATTAAATGAAGGAGTAAAAAGTAGAGAGATGATGCTATGTTTTAGAATAAAATGTGAGAGAAAGATATGGAAGAATAGAAAAAAGTGTGGGAGAAAGATAATGAGTTATGTTAAATTGAAACAAATAATAAAGACAATTTTTCATCTTATGTGTGAGGTGAGGTTGAACAATAAGAGGTAGAAAACTCTTTAGAGGAAAATTTTGCATAATGTATTGACATGTGTGTGGCAAGAGTTGATATTGACATGTATACATTCCTAATATGATAAGAGTTTTTTTGTTAGATAGTAAATAGATTTAAAAAGTAAAACACATATCATTTCATAACAACATAAAGTAAAAAATTACTTTGTATTGAAATAAATATGTAATACGCATTATTTTACCAAGGAAACGTGTTTGTCTAATACGTGTTTTATTATTAAGAGTCACACGTATCACATGTTTGATAAGTAGACTTTATAATGAACAACTATAATATCTCAGCAAAAATAAGGTTTTTACTTTTTTACATAGAGTTGAAAAATCCTGGCAAGGACAATGAATATAATACAGTTTTTCTTTAACATTAACGATAATAGCTGGATTTTTTTACTCTCAAATTAATTAGTATTTACTAAAGTCCAAGCCAAGAATGTTTTCTGTTGCATTTAAAAATTACCTGACCGTAATAATATGCTCACCTTTCAATTTCCATTGATAAATATTAGTTTCAACTTTAATCTAATTCTTAAAAACTTTTGTCATAACTACCTCTCCACTAAAATACCTCAACCATTGATATATCATTCATTTATAATTATTCTTTACTCTTTAAAAAAAATATAAATGAATAATAAATAGTATAATAACTATGTATAAAACTTTGTACTACATATATGTTATAATTAGTGGCGGATCTTGAAGAAATGTTTAGGAGGGGTAAGAATATAAGATTAATTGAGTAACAAAAAATATAGATGATTGTTTAAAATTTTCAAAATAACATTTCAATTCTAAATGATAATAATTAACAATTAAAGATGTAAAAGAAAAATATACATTAATTTAAAGTTCGCTCTTCGTTATAGACTTCGACTCATCAATGATTAAATTAAGGATAAAATTTACAACTATTTATTTTGCAATATAAATTCATCTTATATTTTATTACATAGTTTTGTTTTAATTTGTTGTCTTCGTTGTTGAAAATGATCTTCCTCTAGTAGCTAAACCACAATAGTTAAGATTAGAGAATAACTTGATCAAACAAATAATATATATTTACTTTTCCTCTATCGTTAATGTTCAAATTAATTCAGAGATGGTTGAAAGTTTTTATTTTTTCAAAAATGAATGGCTAACAACATCAACAATAAAACGTTGAAATAAACATATCAAGTAATTCGCTTCTTACTCGTATTGAAATTTATATGGTAGAATATTTTTACAAAAAATATATATGTTTTCAATGTTAAACGTTTTATAAAAATCTATAGAATCTTAAGACTTTTGCTGCAAATTTGACAAAGATAATATTTATTCTATAATATATTTTATAAGCATAAAATCATTATAAAATTAAACAAAGTAATAATATTATAAGCAATATCAACATCTACATATATAAAAGAACTTTATGTATTATCTATAATTTTTAGAATAATTATACAATTTACAGTTTAAAAAGGTATAAAAAACATTTAAAAAAATTTGAAGTAAAAAATTCAGGGGGCAGTTGCCCCCACCTGTCATCCAAGAAGATCCGTCCCTAGTTACAATCTAAAATTATTTTCTTAGTGCCATAGCCATGGAGATTAGATTTGAATGCTAGGGTTTATGACTTTGCATATTTCTACTAAATGTCAGGTTAGGGCTTTGAAAGTGAAGTTGGTAAGGATGAGAGTGAAGTTGGGTTTAGAATTCTTGAAAACCCTTGGATTAAATGAGTTTTGAATAATGGGAGGAGAAACTCAGTAGGTATGAGAGCAAAGTTGAGTTTAGAGAACGGTTTTGAGTTATAAAAATATATGATTTAAAAAATAATAAGTTAATAAAGGTAATAGATAATGATTATTATAAAACTGAAGGGGCAACGGTAAAAAGACCGTGGTTAAATACAACGACAACGATTATTATACTATACGACCATGGTTTTAAAACCATTGTATATAAATATAAAAAATTAACAAAAAAGAGAACACCAGTAAAAACCATGACCTAATGTACTTTAAGACTACGGGTTTTAAACTGTAGAGAATGAAAGTGTTGTCCTAAATAAAAAATATAGTAGTGATACATGATGATCCTTTTCAAATCAAATTTAAATAAGAGTGTAATATTTATGCATAGTTAGTATAAATATTTAGACACAATCAGTACTCATCTATTGTTCATATATATATTTTTAAAGAGTTAATAATAATTAAACATAAACATAATGATAAATAATACAATAATATATATAAATATCATACAATATATATATGAGAGAGATAATTTTTCCAACACCTTTAATTATGGTGGTTTATGCTGATTTTTTGGCAACGATGAGATGGTAATTCGCCTCCCAAACTCTAACACCTTGCTCATGTATCCACTTAGAGTTAGTTTAGGAGTTGGATTTTGGAGAGGAAGTGAAAGAAATGGAAGGCTTGGGAACCATGAAATACACTTGTTTCATAGCTCCCAAGTCTTATCTTTCCCTCCATTCCCCTCCAAGATCCAACTCCCAAACTAACCCTTTCTTGAAAGTTCTAAAAGCAAAATGGATATAGGGACTGATTTTGCAAAGGTTGCATCTAAACCACTAGAGTCTTCAAAAAGAGACTTGGACTAAGAGGTTATGTTAAAATAGTTGAGCTTTTGTTAGTCGGTTAGTTAATTTGGTTATGGTAGTTAGTGTTTTCTTCTCTTTATATAGATGATTCAATGTACTCTTTGGAATTTAATTTAATTCAATAACATTTTCTCATTCTTTCTTGTTCATCAAGAATCTCTCTTATCCATGCCTCCTACCATTTTAACATCACATCAGAACTAATTATTTCTCTTTGATTGATTGCTTCCGCTTATCATTCTTCAGTTCTAAGATTCAACCTTATCATCCAATACATTATTTATCATCTTGCACAGACCTTCAAACTTTTTCTTAAGTTTTATTAGTTGCTTCTTTTCATCTCTAGTCTCTTCGAGTGGAAATAATGGTCAACTTCCAAATGAAAGTCCAAAGAATGTTCTACCATTTGCATCCACTGGCAATGCTACAATGTAGATTGATCGTGCTTCTAAAAAGATTGGTTCTTTGCAATTATAATTTGTTTCTGAATGGATGACACTAAAGATGATGATACAAGATATCTCTCCCTGACCAAGATATCTTCTCTACACGTTCTTTGGTTCTATGACTCGGAACAATAGTTATGTTGTTTTAATATGATCAAAGCAATATGATGTTACTGCAAGAACTTGTTATATTTGTCAAGAAGGGGAAGACCAAGAACAACATCAAGAAACAAGAATACCATGCAACAGTGTGTGCCCAACCATGCACAGTGACCGATCATCAAATTAAGGAAGCTATATCACATTCTTTCATCTATTATCCTCAATTATTTCTCATTTCTTTATTACTATAGTTTCTTTACTCCTCTCTCTCATTAAACACACAACATTATAGTGTGTAATTTTTTTATTCATTGAAGCAACATATAAGGATCAAGATTAAGGTCCATCTCTTTTCTCTCTTTTATCCGCTATGATTGGTTTGCTTCTGTCAAATAAATGGTTAAGCATCAGATGAAATTGCTTATGCCAAATGGTGGTTAAGCGTCAGTATTGCTTCACATTCAGATTTCAAGACTGAGAGACGAAGATTCGCTCATCAGCAAGAGGAGCTATTAGAGTATATCATCGTATTCAACACAATTATTTCAAGCTTGGAATGTTTGATACATTCCAGCTTGCGGGGAAATGTTAAAATAGTTGAGTTTTTGTTAGTTGGTTAATTAATTTGGTTAGGGTAGTTAGTGTTTTCTTCCCTTTATATAGATGATTCAATGTAACTTTGGAATTCAATTCAATTCAATAACATTTTCTCATTCTTTCTTGTTCATCAAGAATCTCTCTTATCTTTTATTCATTGAAGCAACATATAAGGATCAAGATTAAGGTCCATCTCTTTTCTCTCTTTTATCCGCTATGATTGGTTTGCTTCTGTCAAATAAATGGTTAAGCATCAGATGAAATTGCTTATGCCAAATGGTGGTTAAGCGTCAGTATTGCTTCACATTCAGATTTCAAGACTGAGAGACGAAGATTCGCTCATCAGCAAGAGGAGCTATTAGAGTATATCATCGTATTCAACACAATTATTTCAAGCTTGGAATGTTTGATACATTCCAGCTTGCGGGGAAATGTTAAAATAGTTGAGTTTTTGTTAGTTGGTTAATTAATTTGGTTAGGGTAGTTAGTGTTTTCTTCCCTTTATATAGATGATTTAATGTAACTTTGGAATTTAATTCAATTCAATAACATTTTCTGATATTTTCTTGTTCATCAAGAATCTCTCTTATCTATGCCTCCTACCATATAACATGTTAAGAAATCAGGATTAACCGAAGAAGAGGAAATTGATTCGGCTATAAAAATGTTAAAATCAAGAATATCAAAAGTTCTTATGGGAATTTCAAGGTCCCCAAAGAATGTCATTTGTATGGAAGATAATTAGAGTGTGACAAGGATAACTTTTTAAAGCATGCCAGCACTTATGTCCACTTTTACTTTTTATATTGGAGGAGGGAAAAAATCTAAGTTTATTATTTACACTTTTAGGACTAATCTATTATTTATATTTAATCTATTATTTATATTTAATTATTATTGATTTTTAATTATTATTGATTTTTAATAGAAAGTAATACAAACTGATGAATTATATGTTAGTGTATAAATTTTTGGATTAACATTGCATAGATATTCCATGCTTTATATTTATCTATCATTGTTAATATTTATATTTAATCCTTCTTGTATATATTATTATCTCACTGATTTTTGTCTTTTTCCTAGATTCTGGAACCTTACTAATTCTCTTCCTATGACACCTATATTTCATTTAACGTTATACAAGTGAACTATATTGGTGTCATAGTAAGTAAACTAGAATCTGATATACTCTGATGGCACTGTTTCACAACTCCTATACATGCTTTAAGATATATTTGATTTTTACTTTTAAACTATATTGTATTTACGAGCTGTAAAAAAAAGACTAATGAAGTTTTTAGTGTTTTTACATTTATTTAAGTAATAATATTGAAGTAGAAGGATGTAAAAATGAAATTGATTACAATATTAAAATTTTATATAAGTGCCAAATATACCTTTTTAATATCTTTTATACAAATCATATTTTTAACTATTCATACTTAATTATCATTGATATATAATAGATATTACAATCACATCAATATCAAATTGAGATTAAAAAAATTAGTAGACAAATTTATTATTAGATAAATAATAGGATTTGAATCTTATATACTTCCCTACCCTCTACATCATGGAGTCGTAAAAAAAAAACATAAATAATCATTAATGTAATTTTTATTTTCTAACATTTATTTAATAAAAAATCTTAAAATAGAAGTAGGTGAATTTGGAATTAACTACATTATAAAAAAAGAGGAGGGATTCACTTACTCTAAGAGTAAGATTTTTAAACTTAATCCTCATCCTAACCATCAATTATAGGGAAATCCAATCGTTTGAATTAATGAGTATATCTAAACTATTTGATATTCATAGATTTAATGGATAGAATGAAGAATAAGTAAAAAAACTTACTCTTATAGTAGGTGAATCATCGCTCTATAAAAAAAACTATATAAATGCAAAATGATACTTTTCTTTAGGTGTTTACAAGTTAGGAGAGTTTATCATTTTATATTGCCATCTCCCCTTTTCTTTCTATTTGTCTTTCATTATGAGTTTAAATTTAAAAAGAAATTGGCAAATTGGGTTGTCTTGTCCATATATGTAAGATGTTTGCCTAAATTAGAAAAGTCATATCTATTTTTGAAAAGATAATGGAATATCATATATATCCTAAATATGTGTAGAGGGCTGGCTTACGAGCCCTTCACTATGCAATTACAAAATTTTAAAAATAATAAAAAATATATAAAATTTAAAAATAATCTTATGATACCATCATATTTTTTAAATTATACATAATAATATACTAGTTCAAATAATTTAATAAGTCCAATGGATTAAAATATACCACTTAATAATTAAGATCATTATGTTTATAGGCTGCTCACCATGCCCGCTAGAAAAACTTGTGTGAGTGAAGCTGATATTTTTTGCTAATAGACAAATTTTCTAAACCTTCCAACCCAATAATATCAGACGAGGTCCATAAACATAGCGCAAATTACCATTGATATTCATAATTAAGTTATGGAGTTTGAATCTTTTAAATAACCATGATAAGCAGCTCATGTTATTGAAATAAACTCATTATCAAATATGTAGTGATGGTTTATTTTATGTGAAACTTATTATCCATTTTAAGAAATATTCATATATAATCATTTAAAATATGAGATATCATACATATTTATATTTAATATTTATATAATATGTCTAGGACTTGACTTTATCCTTCATCTAGTTTGATCATATCATAATTGAATCCAAATAAGATCAAGTTTATGTTTAAAAATTAGATCCGATCAATATTTAGGATATGAGTAAGTGATATATGACATGTCTTATCCCTTGGTAACTTATTCATTAAGTTTGCATGGTTGTTCAACTACATAACGAGTAATTATATTATTTGGTGCAAAACGTGATTGATTTTCTATTTTTTATCACATATACATATATAAATTGTTAACAAAATATTTATTTACATATCATTTATCATTTGATATTGATATGTTAAATTACGAACAATATTGATAAAATTTTATATAAAAAATATATGTATTACATCTAAGTTGAATTTAGATTCTCAAAATTTAATATCAGATTAGCTTTTAGATTTAAAACTAAGTTCGAATTCAAAAAATAACTCGACTAAAATTTTAGGATAAAATAATGGACAAAACTTCCTCGTCCAACCCAACACAAACACTATGTCCATATAATAAACAAATAAATTCGTTAAAAAAGATTGTAGACAAAAGCTGAGTAAAGCCAAAAAGTTCAAAGCCAACTGTTTGCTATTCCAAACAACACCTCTCCACATTGACACTCATACTTTCTCTCTCCTCCCTCACTTACCTACTCACACTGCCACTCTCTCCTCTCTGATTATTAACCCAAAACCCTATTTTCTCCTCTTTCCTCATTTGCATTTTCCCCTTTTTTCCTATTATATATGGATTTTTCCTTATACCCATTTTTTCCATTACAGGCCATTCCCTTAATCTGATCAGTTTTTTAGTATCTGTCTAATCACATATTTAAAAAAAAAAAAAATTTCTCCTTTTCTTGGCTGGTCTTATGAATAAGAATTTATGTTCAATTCAACTTTTTTATTAATGTTTTCTTTCTATGGAATAAAAATATAATTTCTTTGTGCTTAAATACTGTGAATTGTTTTGTTTTTTTGTTTTTAATTTTCATTGAGTGGTGGTGCTTGACTGAATTTGATTCCATGGCTGCGGTTGTTGAGAACTCTGCTGATGCAGTAGCTCCTGCTTCTGGCAAATTGGACTCAAAACTAAAGCCTGATGAATCTGAATTCAATGTGCAAAATTTAGTTGACATGTTCAAAAAGCTGAATCCTTTGGCTAAGGAGTTTTTTCCTTCATCTTATCCTCAACATGATTCTGCTCATGAGAGCTATAATCAGTTCCTACCCAACAATTTTGTGGCCACCAATGAGCCCTTAGTCAATGTTCTTAACCCAAACAACCGAAGGGTATGATTTGTTTCTCTTCGACCCCCCATTTTTTTTTTTGTTTCAGTGTTGGTTAGTTCTTTCATTCACAGCTAAATTTTGTGTTGTGCTACTTTAAATTGGATTTTCTGGATTTTCCATCAAGTATATATAATAGCTGAAAATAGTGTTGGTTGGTTTGTGCATTTATTTTTTTAATATTCTATATAATGCATATTGAATGCTGGGTATGAAAAAGATATTATGCCATCAAATAGTCTATTACGTTACTCTATAAATTGTAAATTTGCATGTATTCAATTGAATCCCTGTGGTTATGCTTTTCTGTGTTAATTTGCTGTTACTTTGTTTTAATGGACAAACCTCTTATTTATTATTATTTTTTAATTTGTTCCTTTGAGATGACAATATGGGTTAGGATATCTTTGAGATCTTGTGTATCTATTTGCAATGTATGTCCTTGCTATGTTTGAGTGTGTTATCTTTCAACTAATTGCATGGTTAGTCCAAAATTCATTATATGTGTTCATCGTTCGAGGATGGTCATATGATATGACTATATTATGTGTGGACTGTAGTTTCTATTGAATAATAATCGGGATATCATTGAAATAGCATTTTCATGTGGGTGTTAATCATGATGTCATCATTCTTTTCAGTGTTTAATTGTGCCTTCATTATCTGCAGAGAAGTGCTAATTTTAATCATGGCCGTGGAGGGAGAAGGATGAGTGCCAGAATGCCTAATCCTCGGAGGGAAGACAGCGTTAGAAGAACAGTATATGTTTCTGACATTGATCAGAATGTATGTGAGAATGGCTTTAAAAACCTCTTATCTTGGTGGTGTAGTTTTTTTAGTGTTCCATTCTGATTATAGAAAAACAGTGTTGATTGAATAGTCTCTTATCTCGGTGTAGGTAACTGAGGAGCAGCTTGCTTCAATGTTCAGCCCTTGTGGACAAGTAAGTGTGGCCTTGATTGGTATCTTGGTTAGCCATCCTTGTGGGTTATAATTGTGAAGAAATTAATAGAAAGCACAAATACTTTAAACTAGGGTATGTGGTTGCACTTTTATTACTGGAAAGTTTTGATTTACGATTCTCACTATAATCTTATGGTGGCAGGAACTCAGAATGTTCTTGTATTTTGTATAGGGTTTAGGCCTTTAGGGATTAGCGGTAAATCTTGATCCTTAATTGTGTAGGTAGGTGGACATGTATATCTATGTTTTTTTATCCCTGATCAATCTAAGATGTTAGCTTAAAGTCAAAGCTTACCTAGAAAAGAAATTGTGCATCTGTTTATCTGAAGGAATCAGAATTATTTATACTGGCCTTCTGAATCTGAATATTGGAATATTTTTCTCTTTATTTGGTTAAATTTGAGTGACCATTCCAAACTATTATCCGATACATTTTTATGGTACAGTAATAATTTCATCTCAATGCATATCTAGGACTTAAATTTTGTAATTGATGTTTTTGTTCTAAGCAATCACCTTAATTATGACATTCTGTTAAATCTTTTGAAATATTGAAGGTGATTGATTGCCGAATTTGTGGTGATCCTCATTCAGTTCTTCGCTTTGCGTTTGTTGAGTTCACTGATGGGTGTAAGTTTTTGTCCTGCAAATCCAACTATCTTTGACTTAACCCATAGATATTTAAGCAAAATACGCACAAAAGTACTTGTATTTGTTTAGCCTTTATCAGGCATTTTTAATGGAATTGTGTCAACAGATGGTGCAAGGGCTGCTTTAAGCCTTAATGGTACAATGCTTGGATTCTATCCAGTCAGGGTCCTTCCCTCAAAAACTGCTATCCTTCCTGTGAATCCTACATTCCTCCCTAGGGTATGAATAGTTTTTTGCTACTTTATACTCTTCTTTGCTGAGTGTTAAATTTGGGTTAATTTCACTCCCCTTTGGTGTATAGTTGAGAGCTTTTCTGAAAGGATATTCCTTCAGTCATTCAGAATTGTTAAAAGCAGTTGTTTTGAAAATTTCATATTTTACATTATCTTGTTTTTTATCATAATTTTTCTTATCTCTCTGTTGTCCTTTATGTTTAATTTTTCTCTCTTCAATGAAAAAGTTTGCTGGTAAAAAACTATTTTATATGCCTATTTTGATGGGTAAGTTATGGTTAAAAAATCTGTTCAGACTGTTAAATTGTTCTCATTGTTTTGTAACATGCAGTCAGCTGATGAGCGTGAAATGTGTACAAGGACTGTCTACTGCACAAACATTGATAGGAAGGTATTTCATTATTTTTTAGGTAGAATCATAAAATAAAAGGAAATCTTGCAAGAAGCATTTTCCATGTAAGAATAATTGACCACCCAACTAGTTAATAATGTTCAAAGTGTGGTATGCATATATTTACTTAATTAGCCATTGAGAAGTCGAACACATTTTTAGGAAGAAATCCTTTGAAATAATCTTCGTTTTCCTTTGTTGGCACAATGAATTAGTGATTTTTGTTTCTAGTTTTTTTAATGTGTAATTTTTCACCAAGATAACCATATTGCATCTATAATTTGAGTGGATGTATATCAGAGTATAATCTATTGACTTACTAGTTTTCTCTCAAATATCTGAGTGCAGGTTTCTCAGGCTGAAGTGAAGCAGTTTTTTGAATCATTTTGTGGGGAGGTCAGAACGAGACCATAATTGTTGTTCATATTTATTTGAGAGATCAAATGGTGGCTGACACTACCTTTCTATTTTACAGGTCACTCGCTTGAGGCTTTTAGGAGATCATCAGCATTTAACTCGAATCGCTTTTGTGGAGTTTGCAATGGTAAGTCTTGAGTTTGCTACTCAGTGCTGATATAGTTGTTTGCCTTGTAACTTTGAGGTCAAAAGTTCAAATCCTGAAAACAACCTATTCGCTTGCCAAGGTAAGGCTGCGTAGATTTACCATTCCAAAACCCACTAGGTGGGACTTTGTGCACTGAGCCACCCGTTTAACTGCACCTTGAACAACTTATTCATCTTGATAAATTTGCAGGTTATGCATGTTTTTACTTGATCACAGTAACTTTTATTCCCATGTCTCATTTGCATCTTTCTGATATATCATTCGTTAGAAAAAGCGTTCAAATGAAAAACATTTATTACGTGAGAATTTACTTTTCTACTGTAGAATTGTTTATTATATTACTTCAAGTGTGAGTGGTTTATAGTGTTAGACATCAACAAACTTGCTCTTTGCCTTTATGACATTTTGTTAACTAAAACAGTGACACGTGGATAGTCTTCCTAAGGATGGGGTTGAATGAATCAAATCAAGTTTTTTCTTAACTAGATGAAAATTGTGTTGGGAATATGGAATCATGGAGAGCCTACGCTCTTCTGGTTTCATCAAGCTCAATAATGATTACATAAGCACCAATGAAGATTTTCATTTGCTAGTAGTAGCATTGTTATGTGAACTTGCATAATAGTGACCTTTATCTTGGTTGGCTATTTGATTCTTCTTAAACAGGCTGAGAGTGCCATTCTTGCACTGAGTTGCAGTGGGATGCTGTTGGGAACCCAGCCAGTCAGGTCTGTCTCTTTACCGGAGGATAAATTTGATTATGCAAATCAATAAAATTTACTTATATCGTGCTTCCGTATTGTCCTGTAGGGTTAGTCCTTCAAAGACTCCCGTGAGGCCTAGGGTCACCCGTCCTACAGGGCATAACTGATCAACATGGGTCTAAGACTTCTTTTACACAGCCAATTACAACTTTCCAGTTGTGACTATTGGTAAAGGGTGGTGTAGATTCCCTTACTTTCAGTACTTGCACCTTTTATTTTTACAGCAGTTACTTTGGTTCAAGAGCATATGATGTATGCTCCAATCAAACTTTCTAGGGACCAGTCTTTATTTAAATATAGTTGACTATGATTTCTGTTTAACTGGGCTAGTTTCAGTTATTTTATGATTATGAGCAAGCTCTCATCATGCTCCAATTAGCTTGAATCTTTAACACCGTTACAGTCGTATAGTGGTGTAAATTCTGTAAGCCTCTTATTGGCCGCCCTTCGATTTAGTGAGAAAATTTTATGAATGAGCGTGAGACAAAATATATAGGTATGTGCAAATGTGTGTTTGTCCTCGTAGAAGGGAGTCCCTTAAACATGTCGTCATGGGTTAGATCCCTGGGTTTATGTGTATTGAAAAAAATAGGATAGTTTCTTGCTTAAGCTTTGGATCCTTGTGCACCAATGTGCATTGGTTGCACACCAATTTGCCCCTTATGCAAGTAGCACTTAGCTTGATATTTGGATTCATGTATATGAATCTTATTGTAGCGTGGGAAATTAGTCTCCATGAGGAGAACATTAAGGGAAACCAAAAAGATAGGGACACATTGAAAGGAAGATAGAACCAAAAAGACTAGTAACTGTTGATTATGGATGTCCTTGCCACTAACTATTTTTTTAATAGGATATTGGCTCCTTTAATGCGTTGTAACACATTTAGTAACTATTGTTTTTTTTGCAATTTATGTCTTGAGTTCATAAAGTACCACCAGTAATCAATGGATGTCTTTGACAAACCAAAAAAGGGTATTGGGAACTTGGGATGTAGAAAATACTATAGTGAGTACTTAAAAGTTCAATAACTGTTCAATTCTTTGTGCTAATAATAAATGTTGTGACATCCCCTAAAGTAGTTGATTTTAGTTGATTAGAGCTTGACTGAAAGAGTGAGTTCATATTATTAAAGAATTGTGTTACAATCTCATGTTGAAGAGTGGAAAGGGATAAGGTTCCTAAGGTGTACCTTTTACAATGTTAACACCAACCCTTTTGTTCCTTTACAAAGTGCCTTTCATCCTTTGATTCCCACTCAAGCTGGAATTCATTCTAATCTTTAGATGCTCTTCATAAAAGTAAAGGTGCTCTATGTAAATCTTATACTCATATTACACCTTGCACAATGAGTATAATATTTACCAATTCAAATTCGATTAAAATCTGTGTCGGTGGCTCAATTTGAAGACAGAAACACTTGCATGAGCATAACTTGCAAAAAAAGTTCCTTCAACTCATACACCACTAAATGGTTTCCAAGAACTAACATTTCTAGATGTCCATACTAGAAACAAAATGCATACAACACTTTTCTTTTCATTCCAACACAAGACATATTTTTGCATCAAAATTGTGAAGCATGTGTTACCGTACTTTGAGAATAGTTAACACTAAAAAACAAAATCTTCTTAAATAACCAACACTACCATGCATTTCTATAATAGGAAAAATAATACTAGAATTGTATTCAAGTCTTGTCGTCACTAAATAATTATTTTATAATAAGCATTCTAGAATTCAACTTCTTGAGAGTTTCACCAAATATTAAACGTTTGCATGAAGTAAGAACAAAGCTCCAATATATTGTTATCTAGATAGATGACTTTATGATCCTTTTCTTCGAATGGAAAGCATTTTTATTCACATAAGCCTGTTAAAAATGAAGTAAAATTATTGTTGTCACTGTGTATTAACTATTAACTCACGTAAAAATTTATATGTATAGGCATTATTCTAGCAGGTTCTAGATTAATTAGCTGACCTAATCTACCCAAAAAGAATACTAACCAGCACCCTCACAATATTTATTGACATTGATTAAGGAGATAAAAATGTAGTTTTATCTTGAAAAAGAGAGTTTAAGACAAGGAGAATTAATGGACTTATATCTTGAAAAAATATTTTTTTTAAATATTTCTTAACCAATATTCTTATTGTACTAATTACCAAGACTTCTTTTAGACCATCAATGTATATTCTATATACACTTTAGTTCTTTATTTAAAAAGTACTACTAATTCATATATATTATTCGTGATGACAACCTCTTGGGGCTGCCTTTGATTTATGGATCGTTTAGCTTAATCTTAGGTTTGTGAATGTTATGTATTTGGTTTGGTATGAAAATAGGGGTTTTAAGGCTATTTTGGATAGGTTTGGGGGCTGTTTGATTTGGGTAGATTATGATGTAGTCTAGGGTAATTGTGTTTGTGGGGAAATCTTGGTTTAGGGTTTGTTTTATGCGTGAGGCAAGTGAGTAAGTTTTAGATTAGAATTGAGTTGGTGAATTAGGTTTAGTGTTTTGGTTGGATTAATGGAGACGGTGGATTCGGTTTTGAATGGAAGTTATGTGAATGAGTTGGAGGTTGAAGGTGAAGGTGGAAAAGAATGGAAGGGGAGAAGCGCCACAAACAAGGCTGCTTGATAAGCTATGAGAGTCCACCACAAGCAAGGATGCTTGATAAGAACAAGTATGGTGGCCACGACCAACCTAGGTTTAGGAGAGCTCTCAACTAAACATAAACACAAGGGTTTAATCAAAATTCAACTTAACTTTATTAATGACAATTCAATTACATAAATAGGTAATCTAAATGTCTTGGGCTGAAATAAAAGACTAAGTCCTAATTAACTTGCATAATGGAAAATCCTAATTAAAACTTAGGCTAAAGTAAATATGACATAATAATGTAGCTCCTAATTTAAATCACGTAAATGAAATCAGGTGCAAATATTTTGCTTGGAGATTAGCTTGACTTGGTCTTCATGTTCAATTCGGTTTTGGGCTGATTTGTTATGCGCTCAACCGAATTGATCAACTTCCTTGATTTTAGGAGCTTTTTGCTGAATAGATTATATTCACCTTATCTTCATAACAACTTCCATTTGCCAATCTCAACCGAAATGATCCTCTTTGTTTTGAATAGCTTAACCGAATTCAGCTTTGAATTATATCTTTTGAATTAATTGCCAAGCATGCCACATTAACAAAATGTGTATGATTCTTCATTAAATCTTCAAGGAAACGTGCCCTATCTCTAAGCCAACCTTTATCTCTTGAAATCTTCCATTTTCCCTAGCCACGTGAAAGGCTTACCCTTGAACCTAAGTAAACTACTTGGTCTCAGAATATGGACCATGTTACAAATAATTCCCAACCCATATTACATGAATTAAATACTAAAATACTTGAATGAAAATAAACCTAAGACTATATGAGAATGCAATCTCATTTATTTGAATCAAATAAAATAAACCTAACTTGGAACATAACCTAAGGACATAAGTGTCCTTCTCACATACCCTCTCTTGAGTCAATTGTGTCCTCTGAAACCTTAAGAATCCCTACCTTGGCCTTACACCTAGTTGTAGGACCATCATGACTTCCTTGGCCCTTGGGATCAAAGGCTACCCTAGAAGGGTTTACATCATCCCCTCCCCCTTCAAGTGAATTCGACCTCGAATTGCCTTCATTCTTATCATTCTTTCTATCCTTGCCATGATCTTAAGTGTAGAAAAAATTTCAGCCTTGGGAGTAGGAACAATGTTAAGTGTAGGTTCGATCATTATCTTGGATTTTCCCTCACTTTCCTTATTTTCTTCTTCAATCTTAGCCCTTAGCCTCTTTTGGTCCTCATGGACTTGTTTAGGGCTCAGAGGGACTAACACTATCATGTGACCATAGTGCATAAATGAGACTTTGTTGGTGAAATCATTGTGGCTAGTGTTCTTTTCATATTGCCATGGTCTCCCCAACAACATGTGGCTAGCTTCCATAGGAGCCACATCACATAAGACCTCATCATGGTACTGCCCTATGGAGAAGGGTACCATGAATGTCTATCCACAACCAACTCACCCACACCACTTAACCATTGGAGTTTGTAAGGGGTGTGATGTGGTTTAGTTTCAAGGTCTAGCTTTGACACTAGCCTTTGGCTAACCACATTAGTGCAGTTACCTCCATCAATGATCAACATGCATACCTTGCCTTGGACCAAACATCTTGAGTAAAATAGATTGTACTTTTGGCCTTCTTCATGCCTCTTAACTTGGCTGCGCAAGAGCCTCCTCATCATCAAAATATCACCGTCAGGCATGAATGTATCATCATCACATTCCTCTCCACTAGATGGTTCAGATTGGAACTCAACGACACCATTAGTGATCACCATTTTCCTTTTTGTAGGACATTGAGAGGCAATGTGACCATGGCCAAGTCACTTGAAACACTTCACGTTTCTAGTCTTCCCATTGGTCTCCACAGTTGGTTGGATGGTTTTGTGGCTGCCCACGGCCTCCTTGGCCCTAGGGCTCTCCCTTTTTTTGCTCATCTTTCCAATAGTGGGACTTTGAAGTACTAGAGGAGTACTTAGACTTATTCCTCTTAATTTGTTGCTCTACCTTCATAGTTTTTTGTACTAGGTCATCTAGCTCCACATAAGGTTGCAACTCTACCACATCTTGGATGTCAGGATTCAATCCATGAAGAAATCTAGCCATTGTTGCTTCACGGTCCTCATTGAGGTTGGACCTAAGCAAGGTAATTCCATGGATTTGAAATACTCATCAACTGTTTGGGATCCTTGAGTGAGCCTCTGTAGCTTGTTATGAACATCCCTATGATAAGAACAAGGCACAAACCTCCTCCTCATTACTCTTTTCATTTCAGCCCATATATCAATGGCTACATCTCCACATCTCACTCTATCTTTTTTGTGCTGATCCCACCAAACCATGGCATACTCTTGATATTCAAGGGCTGCCACCTTGACTTTTTTTGCCTCTGAATAGTCATGGCAATTAAAGACTAGTTCCATCTTTAATTCTCATGCCAAGTAGGCCTCTGGATCACTCATCCCCAAAAAGCTAGGGACTTTTACTTTAACACCACCCAGATCTCTATGCTCACGGTTAGGGCTTGTACCTGCACCCTCTCTTTGTCTTCTTTGCCCATGGTTTGGGCTAGTATGATCACGACTAGGGCTGCCATGATCCCTATGTCTCCTTCTTTGTCCACAAATTGGACTAGCATGGCCATGGCCAGGGCTGCCATGAGTGTGATCTCCATGCCTCATTTTCCTCTCACTATCATAGGCACTTGAGGATTCATGTCTCCCCTCATGCCTTTCATGTTTAGGCCTCTCCTTTCTCCTGGGCCTTCTTCTTCTTCTCTCATGCCCGTTTGGATTACCATGACTTTGTTCATCCAACCTCCTATCATAATGGATCCTCAACTCCTCCAATTGTTGTTGAAGAGTTGGGAATTGGGCATCCATTATGTTTTGCAATCTCACGGTCCTAGAGGCTGACCTTGTTGATATGGTAAGACTCCTCTCTGGACATGACATTGGTCAAGCTAAAATTAGCTCTGATGACCACTTGATGACAACCTCTTGGGACTGCCTTTGATTTATGGATCTTTTAGCTTGATCTTAGATTTGTGAATGTTGTGTATTCGGTTTGGTTTGAAAATAGGGGTTTTAAGGCTATTTTTGGATAAGTTTGGGGGATGTTTGATTTGGGTAGATTATGATGTAGTGTAGGGTAATTGTGTTTGTGGGGAAATCTTGGTTTAAGGCTTATTTTATGCGTGAGGCAAGTGAGTAAGTTTTAGGTTAGAATTGAGTTGGTGAATTAGGTTTAGTTTTTCAGTTGGATTAATGGAGATGGTGGATTCGGTTTTGAATGGAAGTTATGTGAATGAGTTGGAGGTTGAAGGTGAAGGTGGAAAAGAATGGAAGGGGAGAAGCGCCACAAGCAAGGCTGCTTGATAAGCTATGGGATTCCGCCACAAGGATGATTGATAAGAAAAAGTATGGTGGCCACGACCAACCTAGGTTTAGTAGAGCTCTTAACTAAACAAAAACACAAGGGTTTAATCAAAATTCAACTTAACTTTATTAATGACAATTCAATTACATAAATAGGTAATCTAAATGTCTTGGGCTGAAATAAAAGACTAAGTCCTAATTAACTTGCATAATGGAAAATCCTAATTAAAACTTAGGCTAAAATAAATATGACATAATAATGTAGCTCGTAATTTAAATCATGTAAATGAAGTCGGGTGCAAATATTTTGCTTGGAGATTAACTTGACTTGGTCTTCATGTTCAATTCGGTTTTGGGTTGATTTGTTATGTGCTCAAACGAATTGATCAACTTCCTTGATTTTTGGAGCTTTTTGCTGAATAGATTATCTTCACCTTATCTTCATAACAACTTCCACTTGCCAATCTCAACCGAAATGATCCTATTTGTTTTGAATAGCTTAACCGAATTCATCTTTGAATTATATATTTTGAATTAATTGGCAAACATGCCACATTAACAAAATGTGTATGATTCTTCATTAAATCTTCAAGGAAACGTGCCCTATCTCTAAGCCAACCTTTATCTCTTGAAATCGGTCTTGTCTTCACATGTTTAGATGCATCTCTTGGCCTAGGTGAACTACTTGGTCATGGATATGGACCATGTTACAAATAATTCCCAACCCATATTACATGAATTAAATACTAAAACACTTGAATGAAAATAAACCTAAGTATATGAGAATGCAATCTCATTTATTTGAATCAAATAAAATAAACCTAAGTTGGAACATAACCTAAGGACATAAGTGTCATTCTCACATACCCTCTCCTATGTCAATTGTGTCTTTTGAGACTTTAAGAATCTATGCATTGGCCTTAGCCCTAGTTGTATGACCATCATGACTTCATTTTCCTTTGGGATCAAAGACTGCCCTAGGATGGTTTACATCAATTGGGTAACTTTGTTTAAATTAGTATTGAAAATCTATTATAAATTGGTTTGGATGGTTAATTATTATAAGCCATTAATGAAGGTTTTAATGAGTCACACGCACTACTTGCATGTTCAATCTCCACCAAATTGAGGATCCTATGAGAATAAAACATCTTATCATATTATGAGATAATTTATCTCCCCCATTCAGTAAAAATATGATATGACTATTTATTTAGTTTTAAAAATATTTTTGTAGAAAATGATTAAATAAGACACTTCATGATTTTAGTGGCAGAAGGAGATACCTTATCTCATTATACTATTATACAAGATGATACTTTATTCTCAAAAAGAGTTCTCAACAACATTCTATAAAGAGAATAAAATATCCATAATATATGGAGATAAATTATCTTCTTCGGCCAATAAATTCATGACATGTGTCCTATTTTATCATTTTCCATAAAAATATTTTTAAACTTAAACAAAGCAGTACACATGTCATGTATTTTACTGGCTGAAGGAGATAAATTATATCATGATGAGATATTTTATTCTCTTCTACAAAAGATACTAAAGGAATTACTCATAGTCTACTTCCCAATTTAATCCCTTATTTATTTTATCATTAAAGGGTTTAATTTCATTAAGAAAGTTTTGTTGAAGATATCCGAATTTAAATTTGATATATATTAGAACATTGCCGTTCAAAACAAAAAAATTGAAAGGCACAATACTTTTATGTGAGGAGAAGGCCCGAGACTTTTTTACTTAACTTAATTTCTTAATTAAAATCTCCCCTTATCTTAATGTAAACATTCGCATCCCTATATTTAACGTAGACTATAGTAGAGTTTTACTAAAAGACGTGAGTATTAAATGTGATCATGAATCTTAAATTTTATTGAGTCCTCTATTTGTAATAATATTCTTAAGATTTTGATCAATAATGATTAAAATTGAATAATAAATAATGTAATGACGATGTAAAATATTGTTACATTTTTAATGTATATATATTTTTTCTCTTAATTTAGATCCAACGATTTTTAAAAACTTTTAATAATATCATACGGATAATACAAGAGTATTAAATGGATTAAATTAACCAATAAGGTGTTGATCTAGTGTTGTGAAGCCCCGTTGAATATCTTGGATGACCAAAATGTCAAATATTCAATTCCTAGGAGCGATCATTATTAGAAGAGACAACCACACACCTCAGAAGTGACTAGTTCCTTACTCAGAAGAGTGAAAGAGTACACTTAATAGTACCAAAAAACATGTGTTGGGTTAAATCTTAATCTGAGAAATGTGATAGTCTTAAAAAAATGTTAAGGGCATAGATGCCTTAGTTAAAGGAGGCTACGTTGCGAGTGATTACACCACAAAATAGTTTGTGTTATGTCAATCTTGTGGCCCCAAACATTAGCAATAAAACTAAATGTTCAAATGAAATATAAGAAGTGATAGGCGATAGCTAGCTAAGTCAATTCGGGTAAGACAGAAGCAATAATTAAAGTTGAAATTTTTAGAAGATGAAATCTAACGTCTTCGAAATTGATCAATTTGACGAGAGGCTGTTTCTTCTGTTATTTCCTCCACGTTGATTTTGCAAAGAAAACGAGAAATTTGACAAAATTAAAAAGAGAAAAAAAGTATGAGGCAAGAGTTTGTTATATTGTTACTAGACTATTAGTTCACTAGTCATGTTGCATTGATTCTTAAAATATAAGCAATACAAAATAAATTATAGTGAATAAATTGATTGTATACATATCTTACACAAATTAAGATTATGTATATATTCATATAAAAATATGTGATGATCTATGACGGATCATGTTTGTAAAAGTGATTAACTCCTTAAAATCTCCTAATGTTGACGGGTGAATATGATATGTATTTATAACAAAATGATAGGAGGCTAATTTTATGAGATTTTAAAGAGCAAGGAAGACTAGAATGAGAAACTATCTTGATCAAATTAGCTTTCATTTTTACTATAATGAATTACTTTAGGTCTGTACACTTTAAATGAATTAATTTGAACACAGTTCATTTTTACTATAATGAATTACTTTAGGTATGTACACTATAAAATGAATTAATTCCAACACAGTTCATTTTTACTATATGAATTACTATAAAACATTTTAAGAAATTTGTAATATTTAAGAGCAACACAATGAAGAATACTATCTTCATTCTTATTTATGTCCAACATATTATTTTATAATTTATTAGAATTTTTCATGAAATAAGAATAACATATATATATATTTTTATAATGATAAATATCATTCTTATTCTTATTTAGATCCCACAATCTAACTCACACTTTTATATTTTACAATAAATATAACCAAATATTATAAATAATTATTTATTTATTAATAAATTAAAAATCGCTGTACATTCTCTCTTGTCACTTTCCATGCAAATCCCTAAAACCATGACCCCAATTTTTAGCCAAGAATTATTCAGAATAAAATTCACAAGATAAGAACAAATGAAGAATATAGTAAGAATATTATAATATATTTGTAAAATTCATATGCATATAATAAGATGAATTCTCAATATATATTTACCATTATATAATTCTTGATGAATGTAATCGGCATTAAATAATACATTAACTAATAATGGGGAACTAAATTGTTATTGTTGAAGTTCTAGAACGAATAGGTCAAGCTACTTAATTGGAGATCTAAACCAATAGATACTCTGCTGTTATGACTTTGTAGTTGTACTCATATGTACTGTACTATCTCTTTTAACTTTTAAGCATATATAATGTATTAAATTGATTCTCTTCTAGAATTTAACTTACATTTTTTTATTGGGACTATATGCTTGAACTAGTCTTTTTTACGTTCAGAAAATTTCTTAATCAAATTAAGACGTGATGTTTGACAAAAAAGTTGCTACTATATATATAGACATTACGTAAAAGTTAAACATGCACTCATTGCATTCAAGTTATAGCGTGAACTTTATTTTTAATTCAATCTCAAAACATGCATGTTCAATTATAATATTGTATATATTTAATTAGCTATTATTCTGAAGGATAACCCTAGCTAATAGGCTCTAAGATTTTAAAAAGTATCAACACAGAATTGGTATAATATAATGCAGGTGCAAAACTTGTTAAGAGGGCTACCCATAATATTCCCAAAGAGTTGCTAGTCTCTTGTTCAAAAAGCATGAAATATTTTAGCAAGCAAAAAAATCTATAAAATAAAAAGTAAAACCTAACATATGTTTAACATTTCTAATTTTCTATTGTATGAAGTGTGTGTTTATTTATGAATCTTTACTTGCTCATGATTACAATAGAAGTTTCCGTACATATGGTGCATGAAGCATGGGTGTTACCTTCCTTAATTTCTTAGCTTGACTTCTGTGTGTTCCTGAAACATGTTGGACTAGTTTGAATTAAACCATATATGGAAAATTTATATTGCTTTTCTGCAGACAATCCACATCAATATAATGAAAGTGATGGACCTACAATAACAAGATAACGCCCCAATAATCAACCACACCCTTAATTAAATCTAAAAAGTATAGTTAAATTAAAAAAAAGTAAGAAATTAATATATTTGATGATATATATTTATTTGTTTGAGTTCAAAAAACTTATTGTTTATAGTTTAATTAGCATGCACCGAAAATAGAAAATGTATCATTTATTATCATTCTTATGTATAATTTTTACTTTAAAAATGATAATAATTTATAGTATATAAATGATAGACAATGCATTATTAATATAAAACATTTTGTTACATTATTGTTGATACATAACTCATTTTCTTCATTATCTATATTTCAAAGAATTTGTTACCTTAAATAAAGTTATTTCTAAAAGTTTTGGTGAATTGGGATCTAGAAATTTATTAAAGCAAGCCTCGTTGCTTTACATTATAGCGATTCATGGAATTAATGACTATTTGTCTCTTAAGTCATGAGTTTGAGTCATGGGAGACTCCCCTTTGTGGGAAATAAAATACTGCAGGGAGTATTTAAGCTGGTGGATGACACGCTCAGTGTAGTCATGATAGGCCGGGGAAGTCACATGACATTACTGCGGTATTATATTATAAATTTCCAGAAAGATCAAATATTCAAGTCATGAAAATAATATTTATTGGGAGAGACAACTATACACTTTAAAATGGATGATTTTCTTATTGTAAGAGATTCTGATGGTAGTAAAAAAATAATAATACTTGTTCTTACAAATATGTGTTATGGATTTAGACTCCTTCCTCTTATTTCACATTAAGAATACAGCAACGGTCAACTTAGGTGATCTATTGACTATGCCATTTACCTTTCTGAAACATTAAACCCAACCCCACAACCACACCCCTTTGTCCCTTACAGACATATATATAAATAAATGAAAATATGGGCAACACATAAACACAAGAAAAATAGCAACTACTTCTTCTATATCCCCTTAATTACAGAAATCAGCTTCTGTATATCTTTTGTACCATAAACATAAAGTGTATTTTATTGATGGAGAATGGTGGCTGCAGAAGGAAGCCAGTGAAGATTGTGATTATAAATACACAGTATGTGGAAACTGATGCTATGAATTTTAAATCTGTGGTGCAAAAGCTGACTGGTAAGCATTCTTGTTCTGATGATGTAGAAGTCGGAAAAGCTAAGAGGGTGAGGCATAATGGTGTAGTAAGTGGGGTTGAAGTGCCTTGTTCTAGTGATGCTGCACATGGAAGCTCGTTTTCAATAAGTGATTTTTCGTTAAGTGATTTTGATATGTTGCTTGCAGAAATGCCGCTAATTAACGGCAACATGTGGTCTCATTAAATCACTTAATTTCTATCTAATTATGTTTATGACTTGTATGCATGTATTTCATTTAATCAGTTTAAGGGTATAGAGCAATTTCAATTGATTCTCCTAATTGGTAAATACTAAATAAACTTGTTTGTTCTTTAATCGCTTTTTTCACTCCCTGCCTGTATTTCTGACAAACAAGTGTCAGAATTTGTTTTTAATATAGTGTAATATCTATTCACATTTAGATTTTTTTAAGGAATCAATGATTATTATATATGAATTATGAATAATACAATGACAGTATATAAAACTCATACAGTTCATAAATTGTTTTTCTTATCTAATATGATTGTCTAAATAATCAAACATTCCAACATAAGATGGTAAGAATGCTTAATCTAATTGGTAAAAAATATACATTTCTCACAAATTCGTCTAGAAATGTATAATTTTTATGGTTCAAAGAATGCCATATTGTTGGAAATGTATATCTGAGGATACAAGATGCTATCATGAGCTACAGCTCTAAAAATGTACTGAAATGCAATATTCAGGAAGTTCTAAGATAAGGTGGTGATGATGTGTTCTGGTTTCAGCATCACAGAAATCAAGCAAGTGGTTCTATAGTGACGTACGTGGTAAAAGAAGGTCAAGTGGAAGAACCTTTCCAAGGTCAAGTGGAATCAAACATTGAAGTCATGTACGACAAAATCCAAGGTTTTAATCAGTCTCATTGCATATTGTTGTGAATTTGTGATGTACCTCTAAGCTTCAAAAAATAATATGAGTAGTGCAAAGATCCTACACAATTAATACATAAGTATATATCATTTATGTGTATTAGTTATATTTAAGAGAAAATGATGATTAATTATAATATCAGTACATGAGTTTTTTCCGCAAATAATAAAATGTAAAGAATAAGGTTGTCATATGGATTTCAGACTTGTTTAACTTTTTTTTAAAGAAAATAATTAATGATTTTTAAACAAATATTTATTTTATTTTAATGGTTACATTTATTATTTTGGTTTTGTAAGTAAATATGAGTGAAAACTAACGAGATCTTTGTCTAGTAGTATAAGATTTTACTAACTTTAATATCAAAATATTTATTTTTTTTACCAATACTTTGTTGAAAGGGAGAATCACATACTCCAAAAATAATTAGTTCATTATCCATATGATATTGAAATATTATTGGTTATATAAAAAATAAAGATAAGAGATAACATATAATCAATTTGACTATGGATACTCGATGAACATCATTGCATCAGAATTATAGGCGTTATGGGTGAGCATTACTTGACCCTATATGTTTACTCAATTTGACATGATCATGATCAGGCCTTAATGGGGTTGAGTTTGAATTAAAAAATTAGACCAAGTCAATATTTAGAGTCAGGTAGGAGATAAGTAGAACACATTCTATGATCAATCACTCGTCATATTTTTATGTATCTCTATTCAATTATTTACAGAGTAATAACACATCTTTGGTCAAAAGTATAATCGATTCTCTAACTTTTTTTTATCATATATACATGATTAACAATATATACATATATCATTTTATATGTCAAATTATATATTAATAATAATAAGTAATATTGAGAAGATTTTACAAAATGTTCCACTGGGGGTTCAATGGAAGAGAGATAATGGTAAGTTGATAATTAGCAGCAGTAGGATGGTTCTATTTGCATCGATCTCATCTATTACTTATATAACAAAAAAACTATTGTCATGTCAATTAGGGTTACATGTTATCACCTTATGTAAAATAT
Organism: Lupinus angustifolius; assembly: GCF_001865875.1. Classification (NCBI taxonomy): domain Eukaryota; kingdom Viridiplantae; phylum Streptophyta; class Magnoliopsida; order Fabales; family Fabaceae; genus Lupinus; species Lupinus angustifolius. The sequence continues at coordinate 25,820 of NW_017723574.1, forward strand.
TTGCGCTTAAAATTATTGCTGTTTTTAATGGAATGCCTCATGATTATTATTTTCATTAATTGAGAAGTGAATAAGCACTTCTATATATACAAGAAGTTTGTTGCTTCAAAAGCAAGCAACTAACTATTAACAGCTTTTAGAGCCAAATTAACTCACAATAACCTATAGCAAAAAACTTCTAAGAGGCATCTAGAAACCAAAGGAATAAGAAAAGCCCACGAGAAAAGCCTAATGAGAAAAAGGGCTCAGCCCAAAAGAATAATTGTGCGCCATGGCTCGGTCAGAATTGATGCACCATGGCCAACCAGAATTGATGCGCCCATGATACGCCCAGGCTAGCAGACACGGCCAGTGCGCCTAAGGCATAACACCTGAGCATCTGTGCGCCTCGGTCATGATGCGCCCAGATTTAGTAGACACGGTCAGTGCGCTTCGTTCAGAAAGCTGAATGTGCGCCTCAGGTGTGCCTCGGTCAGAAAGCTGGATGGGCGCCTCAGGCTGATGCGGATTGGGCGATGCACTGTGTTGCATGAGCTTCTCATTTCTTCGGTCATAAGTCATAATTCCTCGGTCAACATTGGTTTTCCCTCGGTCATGTGGTACTATTGGTCGATGGATTTTGAGTTTGGCTTGATCAATTTTGACTTTGGCTTGGTTAAGTTGTATGGGAGATTTACCTTGGTGAGGTGCACTTGTTGGTGA
>NW_017723575.1:0-11912 GCF_001865875.1 Lupinus angustifolius
TTTGATTGAAGTCGTTCCCTAACCACATGACAATCAATGTCAATGTGCTTAGTTCTTTCATGAAAAACAGAGTTGGCAGCTATATATCTAGCAGAGTCATTATCACAATATAACAAAGCAGGTCTAATATAGTTTATATGAAAAGCATCAATGAGATATGTCAACCACTGGATTTCACAAGAAGTAGAGGCTAAGGCACGATACTCAGCCTCTGAGGATGACCTTGCCACAATGTTTTGTTTCTTTGATTTCCAAGAAACAAGCGAATCACCTAAGAAAGCACAACACCCACTAATAGACTTTCTAGAATCAATACATGCTGCCCAGTCAGAGTCACTAAAGACCTTGAGTTGTATAGTTGATGTGGTAGGGTAGACGAGGCCTTGGCCAGGATGACCCTTGATGTACCTTAGCACCCTGCATAGAGCTTTGTGGTGCATATCAGTGGGGGAGGCCATAAACTGGCTTAGTTGTTGGACAGCAAAACTGATATCGGGTCTGGTATTAGTTAAGTAAAGGAGCCTTCCTACAAGTCTTCTATAGAGGACAGGATCACCAAATGCAGGGGAATCATTTTGGTGTAGCTTGGTTGTTTTAACAATAGGGGTAGGTACGGGTTTGCAATTAATGAACCCCTGTGTCAGCAAGTATGTCAAGGGCATACTTCCTTTGGCAGATGCTGATGCCTTTCTTAGACCTCATGATCTCAAGGCCAAGGAAGTATTTCAAGGCGCCTAGGTCCTTGATTCTGAACTGCTCGTGCAATCAACTCCTTACATGGTCAATTTCACACTTATTATTTCCAGCTAGGATAAGGTCATCCACATAAACTAGCAAGGCTGTGAATTCAGATTGTTTGGTTTTGGTGAACAGGAAGTGGTCATGTTGAGATTGAGTGTATCCTAAACTTTGAAGGCATTCAGATAGTTTTTGATACCATTGTCTCCCTGCTTGCTTCAAGCCATATAGGGATTTTTGTAGCTTACAAACCTTACTAATGTCATGGATAATAACACCTTGAGGTATAGTCATGTAGACCTCCTCACTTAGCTCGCCATGTAAGAAGGCATTATTTATATCGAGTTGGTGGACAATCCAGTGTTTGCAGGAGGCAATGGCAAGTAAGAGTCTAACAGTTGTTAGCTTAACAACTGGAGCAAAGGTCTCAAAGAAGTCAATCCCCTCAGTTTGATTAAAGCCCTTTGCAACTAGCCTAGCCTTGTACCTTTCAATAGTGCCATTGGAGTTGTATTTGATTTTGTAGACCCACTTGCACCCAATGGGGTTCTTACCTGCATGGAGGTCTACAATGTCCCAGGTTCCATTTACTTCGAGAGCAGTAAGCTCATCTTGCATAGCCTTAATCCATTCACTTGACTTGACTGCTTGGTTGTAAGTTTTGGGCTCTATATTGGTGGAGATAGCCAAGGTGTGGTCAAGTTGAGTGGATGGTATGGAATTGTAGGATAGGACAGAGGATAAGGGATGACTAACATTCTTTTCAATCTCACTTTTGCTCTGGCTAAAGAGGTTGCAGTGGTAGTCCCTTAAGTAGGAAGGTGGGAATCTGCTTATGGAGGACCTTCTTGTCTCTTGGAAACTAGGATTAATGTCTTGTAGGTGGGTCACTGCCTCACTGGTCTGGTTGTTTTCTTCCTCATGGTTTTGGTAGGCTGTATCCAGAAATGGGAGATTAGGATGATCTTCATCAGGGTGGTCATTATTGGGTTGCTCATCAAGGTGATCCTTATGATTTTGCCTTTTGTAGGGGAAGAGGTGCTCATGAAATATGACATTTCTAGAGAGGAATATCTCTCTGTTCTTTAAGTCATATAGCACAAATCCTTTAGTTCCAGGTCTATGGCCAAGGAATATACTTCTTCTGGCTCGAGGATCAAGTTTGGTCCTTTGCTGAGTAAGGGTGGAGGCAAAACACAAGCACCCAAAAACTCTTGTTTCTAGGAGGTTTGGTAGTTTGTTATGCAGGAGCTCATAGGGTGTCTTGTGTTGTAGGGATGGGCTAGGCATTCTATTTATGAGGTAGGTGGCTTGTTGGACAGCATAACACCAAAACATCTTGGGCAGACTAGAGTGAAATAGGATAGTTCTGGTAATGTTGAGGAGGTGCCTATGCTTTCTTTCAACAACTGAGTTTTGTTGGGGGGTCTCTACACAAGAGGTTTGGTGTATCATACCACACTCTTTGAAGAAGGCAGGGAGTTGGAACTCAACTCCATTATCACTCCTTATGGCTTTGACTATCTTCCCATATTGTGTTTCAACTAGCTTAACAAAATCCTGCATGAGGCCTCTGGCTTCCCCTTTCGTCTTCATGAGGAAGATCCAAGTGTGCCTAGAGTGGTCATCTATAACAGTTAAGAAGTATTTGTGGCCATGTAGGGATGTATCCCCAATGGCCCCCCATATGTCCATGTGGATAAGGTCAAAGACTTGATTAGACCTGTTGTTGTTACTGGGAAAGGGGAGCCTACTCTGTTTGCCATAGTGACAGTGTTCACAAACTATAGAGGGATCATGCTTTATGTAAGAGTAATTTTTACAAATAGAGTTCAAAATGTCATTAGAGGGGTGTCCTAGCCTAAAGTGCCACAAATCAAAACAGGGGTCAGTGTGTGCTATATTGACACATCCTTTATTCCTTGCCCATGTGTTCCCTTTGATTACATATAAGTTGTCCTTCATTTCAGCAAGTCCAATCATCCTCAAGGTAGTCATATCCTGGATACAACATTTCAAAGCATCAAAAATTAGTTTGTAATTCATAGATTTTGTTAGTTTCTAGACAGAAATCAGGTTGTACTTAAAATCTGGTACATGTAGAACATCATGCAATATTATCGAGGTTGAGATCATAATAGTTCCTGCAACCTTTGCCAAGGTAGTTGACCCATTTGGCAGGCCAATGATGATGGGTTTAATTGAGTGGTAAGAGGTGAACTCACTCAAATTTGGACAAACATGGTCTGTAGCACTAGTGTCCAAGACCCAAGGGGAGATATTACCTGAGATTTCTTGATTGTCTTGAGGCTCACTGTCTAGGTAGGTTGGCATGATGCTCAATTGATTGACATTGTGGTTGCTTCCTTCATTTGTCTCAATATAATCCTTCAGCAGGGAGGCCAATTGTGCATACTGTTTTGCTCCAAACTTGTAGTTCTTGGTTCCTTTAACTTGTGGGTCAAGGCTTTGGGTATTTGTGCTTTGTTGTGCCAAGTCTTCACTGATTGCATTGTTTATCACGTTGCTTGGCTTCCTTGAAGAGTCTTGTTACCAATTTGGTGGAAATCCATGCTTGAAGTAGCATGTCTCCACTGTGTGCCTTTCCTTTCCACAATGAGTGCATACCTTGACATTGTTTGTTTTTGTGAACCTTTCTGAACCTCTGCCCCTGCTTTGAGCAGTGCCTCCCCTAGGTGCTGAGTTTCTTGGTTTCCAAGATTGTGCATTGTCACCAAAAGTGCCTTGATTCTTTGAGTTGTTAAACAGAGTCTTGGAATTAATTGCTCCTGGATCTTGTTGCCTTTCTTGTTGTATGACTAGGGAGAACACCTTGTTGATGCTAAGTAGATGCTCTATCAAGAAGATCTGTGATCTTGTTGTGTTGAATTCTTCACTGAGGCCCTTTAGGAAGCATATCACATACTCGTTTTCTCGGTATGATTTCATTTTGTCAAAGACCCAACATTTGCATCTGAATTCGCACACACAATATGGTAAGGGTCTCAATGCTTCAAGCTCTTCCCACTGTGTCTTCAAGTCTGTGAAGTACTTGGAGACAGTTCTGTCACCCTGCTTGATGGAATGCAAATCTTGAAGGAGATCAGACATTCGAAAGTAGTCTCCTTTCGAGAATCTATCCTTCAAGTCTTGCCATAGGTCTTGAGCATTCTCAATGTAGATGATGCTCTCTGATATTTCTGGTGTGAGGCATCTAGTGATCCATGATATGACCATGGTGTTGCAACGCTCCCATGTGTCGTATTCTGGATCAGATTTTCTTGGTGCAAGTATCGTGCCGTCTGCAAATTTGTATTTGTTCTTGGAGAGGATGGCCCTCCTCATGGCCCTGCTCCAGTAGTTAGAGCCATCTAGTAGTGTTGTCACTAGCATTGAACCTGGGTTGTCTCCAGGTGAAGGAAGAACGGGTTTTTCAAATCATTGCTATTGTAGACTAGTTGAGACTCCCTTTCTGATTCGTCAATAGGTGAGTCTTCCATGTTGTTTTGATTGTTGGAGAAGGAAGAATGTAGAGTTTTTTGCTTAGCCAGATTCTTGGCTTTGTGATGCAGCGGAAGTGGTGATCAGAACCTTCAATTTGAAGGCTCTGATACCACATTGCTGTTTTGAATGGAATGCCACATGATTATTATTTTCATTAATTGAGAAGTGAATAAGCACTTCTATATATACAAGAAGTTTGTTGCTTCAAAAGCAAGCAACTAACTATTAACAACTTTTAGAGCCAAATTAACTCACAACAACCTATAGCAAAAAACTTCTAAGAAGCATCTAGAAACCAAAGGAACAAGAAAAGCCCACGAGAAAAGCCTAATGAGAAAAAGGGCTCAGCCCAAAAGAATAATTGTGCGCCATGGCTCGGTCAGAATTGATGCGCCATGGCCAACCATAATTGATGCGCCCAGGCTAGCAGACACAGTCAGTGCGCCTGAGGCATAGCACCTGAGCATCTGTGCGCCTCGGTCATGATGCGCCCAGACTTAGTAGACACGGTCAGTGCGCTTCGCGCTTCGGGCAGAAAGCTGAATGTGCGCCTCAGGTGTGCCTCGGTCAGAAAGCTGGATGTGCGCCTCAGGCTGATGCGCATTGGGCGATGCACTGTGTTGCATGAGCTTCTCATTTCTTCGGTCATAAGTCATAATTCCTCGGTCAACATTGGTTTTCCCTCGGTCATGTGGTACTATTGGTCGATGGATTTTGAGTTTGGCTTGATCAATTTTGACTTTGGCTTGGTTAAGTTGTATGGGAGATTTATCTTGGTGAGGTGCACTTGTTGGTGACTTTAATAAAAATGTCTTACTTGCTTAATGTACAACCTCACGCACAAGATTACAAACATCAATTAATAACATTCAAATCTTTTCCTCTCTACTTTTCTCTCCTTCCTTTTTCACTCTTTCACTCTTCTTCTCTTCAACAATTTATTTCTCTTCTTCTTCATTGTTTTTTTGTTCATTATGTAGAAATGTTCTTATTTCGTATATTTGTTTTTATTTCTAGATATGTTCTTATTGATTTTTTCATTTATTTTGTAGATGTGTTCCTTATTCCAAGAGTGGATTGTCATCCTTGAAACATTTATTCAGGTTAGTTTTTTCTCTATGTGCATCACTTATTTTGTTTGCAGATATTTCTTTTTAAAGAATCACTATTTTCTCAATGAAGAGATTTGAAATTTGGATAACTTTTTCACTCTCCAACAATCAAGTGGGTCTTCTTTTCCATATTTTTCTTTCACGTTTCATCACTCATTCTCTCTCTTATTTTTACTCATTCATTTCATCACTCTTCTTCTCTTCGATGATTTCTCTCTCTTCTTCTTCATTGTTTTTTGTGTGTTTATTGTGTAGAAAAGTTCTTATTTTGTAGATATCTTAATATTTTGTAGATCTGTTTTTATTTTTAGATACGTTCTTACTAATTTTTTCAATGTTTTATTTATTTATTTTGTGGATGTATTTCTTATTCCAAGAGTGAGTTGTCCCCCTTGAAGCATTTATGCACATTAGTTTTTTCTCTATGTGCATATCTTATTTTGTTTCTTTAAAAATAATTACTATTTTCTCAATGAAGAGATTTGAAATCCGGATGACTTTTCCACTCTCCAAAAATCAAGTGAGTCTTCTTCTCTTCCATATTTTTCTCTCATGTCTCATCACTCTTTCTCTCATGTCTCATCACTCTTTCTCTCTCATTCATTTCATCACTCTTCTTCTCTTCAACAATTTCTCTCTCATCTTCTTCATTGTTTTTTCTTTGTTTATTTTATACATTTGTTCTTATTTTATAGATATGTTCTTACCTTGTAGATTCGTTATTACTCTAGGAGTGAGTTGTTCCCTTGAAGCATTATACGTAGATTAGTTTTTCCTCTATGTGCGTATGTTAATTTTTTTTTTATAAAATTTTCTTTTTAAACGAATTACTATTTTCTCAAACAAGAGATATGTAATACCTTATGGAGCAACTAAATATAATAAAAAACGGTGAAGAGTTTGTTCTTTGTTGTGTTATGTTACTTACAATATATTGTTTCATGAATTATATGTATTCAATATGTCAAGTGAAAAGGTACTTACTCTAGAGTTTTATTCTTGGCCTGAACTTTGAGGTACTATTTTGTCTAGGAACTTAGTCGCTATGTTTTGCTAAGAAATGAAAGAAGTATGTGTACTATTATACCCTTAAACATATCTTCAACTATTGTCTGAAAAAATAGTTATTGAAGATACTATGAACAAATTCATTGAGATATTACGGCTTATAGTATAATGAGCAAAAAAATTTCTTATAAATAAGGTATCTCATTTTTTCATGTAAAGAAACTTGACTCATTAATCATTATTTTATATACACACATTAAGTCAAAATTCATATTAACTTTAATGAAAAAAATCGTACATTGGAATCAATCTTAAGTATCATAGTACCAACAAGAAAATATTTGATTTTGAATTGGAATGATAAAGATGACTTAATAATATTTATGACTATTGCTCTTTATATGTTTCAATTGTAATCTATTTTCATTCCATTTGTCTACCTAAACAATATATTGAAAAACAATAAAAGGTAATAAAGAAAGAAATCTTTAATATATTGATTTTCATTTGATTGAATTATTTGTTTGATTTCAATTTATAAAATTGGAATCTTATGATTGTTGACGCCCAACACCTTTCATTAACAATTAATTTTAACTTTATGATAAAAATTGAATTGAGATAATTGTGTTTTCAATATATTACATATTTACTCTTTGGTTATAGATTATAGAGTTACATATATGCAATTATGAATATTAATTTTACATTGGAGAAGTGTTACTAATATATTAGTAATATATTAGTAAGAATATATTAAAACTAAAACTAAAACGATTTCATAACTAAAACTAATGCTATTCAAATTTCAAAACGACGATTTAAAAATCAAACGACTATTAAAACTAAAACTTAATCATATCTATTTTATAATTATGTAACAGATAAGAAATTCAATGTTAGAAAGCTAATGATATAAAATAAAGATAAAATGTTAGTTATTCAAACAAAATTTAATTAAAAATAGTAACTAACTAGAAAATAAAAATAAAATGATTATAAAATAAATATAATACTAAAAGTAAAATATAAATAGAGAATAGCTTAAGACACTACTTCTCTTTTATGCACTTTAGTTTATGAGTTTAGTTTTTTTGCATTATAAATATAATATTTTTCTCTATCATTCTATATATGATTTATGTAGTAATCATTAACACAAAATTTATTGACATTATAAAATGTATTTACATTATTAATACTAGCGTGTTGACAGATACTCTCGTGCCTGTCAACCCGCATTCTTATTTTCTAATGCAAAATATGTCTGTTTACATGTATTTATATTTTTTAATATTGAGTATACATTTTTAGAAATGATGTACATTATTTCTATCTGAAAACTAAAAAATAACTAAATTAAAGAGTGTATAAATAACCACTTCTAAAGTATTTTGATTAGCAAGGAAATATTAACAATTTGAAATAAGAATAGGGTTGTTGATGATGGGGTATTCTTTGTATGTATCATATCTTCTTGTTTCTACCACAAATGCTTACATAAATGTGGTAAAAAATTTGTATCTATCATATCTTCTCGTTTTTGTTCCTAGCATGTTGGCAGGCACCATACTAAGCCTTTTGACTACATATTATCTCTCTGCAGCATTTTGACTCTCTTTTTCCAAAAGTTAATCCAAACATGTAATAAACCTAATGATTATGATAACTATATAATATGATAATTTGGTAATAATTCTAAGCCTCCTCCAAGCAAACATGTTTTAATTATATTTTGAAGTGAACACAACCGCAGGTAAAGTGTAGCATTGAAAATAAATTACCTGAAAAAATAATGGTAACATAATAATCTGGATTAAGTACCACAAATATTTGTAATATGACATGTTTACAACATGTATTAAAAATATTTAGATTCATGTATTAAAAATGCAGATGATAGTAAAAAATATTGCCAATAAAATCAAACTTGATAACTAAAACATGTAAGATAAGTCCAAAGAATAAAAATGTTAACAACTAATAAGTAATCCATTTTTTACCTTATAGAATAACATTATATATCATACATTGCATGTTATTTTAAGAAATAAAACTAATTCTGAAATCCAACATTATCCAACATTCATTTTTTAGAAGAAGACATCGGGGACCATAGTATTTTAGTATTTCTTAAATAAGAAATTTTTTGCAACTTACCATGCTAAACTCATTTTTTAGAAGAGGATCATGGTGAAAGAGACATTTAGTCGAATACATGAGGGACATTTTTAGAATCAACCAAATTCACTTAAACAACTAAGAATCAAACACGAATTTAGAATGAGAATTAGTAATATAATTCAGACACGTAATGCAATATACCAACAATAGAAACCAAAGATTGAAGCAAAAAAGTAACATAGTGTGAAGTTCAATTTACTACCATATTCTTTAATATCACTGTAGAAATTTGATTGCATACTAAAGTTACATTTTCTTTTCAACTAGCTATCATCACTGGTTGAAATGTAGAGAACCATTTTGGGAATGATCTGGCCACCACTTTTAGCATGAGTTGAAGGTTGAAATATTAAGCCATATCACAAAGCAATATAGATAATCATATCACAAAACAAAGGCAATACATATAATCATCATCAATTGTTGAAATCCATAGCCTATTATTGATAGGTTGGGTAACTGTATAAATTGAGAGAGAATGTTTATGATTCAGATAATGATTTTTTCTAATTGCAGACTAAAAAAGATGATGTTTTGAATGAGTTGAGACAATATGTCGATTAATGTTAAATTATTTGTTATATGAACCCATACAATACGATAAAGTATCATGAGAAAATAAGAATGTGAAAGGGGGAAGTAGTGAGTTGTCATGTTGGCTTTATAATTTATTATAGAAGAATGTGAAAGGCTAAAGTAGTGAATGAGAAACCCATGCCCCCAGCAGGTAGTTAAAAAGTAAAAATGGGAGAGGGGTTGAAGAATTGCTGCAGTTTAGAAAAGTAACCGTGAATTTATAATAAGAGAATAAGAAGTTTAGAGAAACATAAAGTTAGAAATTATAAAGGGTAAAATAGACAACAAAATTACTCCATGGTAGTTATTTTAAGTATTTGCTTTATATATTAGTATAGATAATTTTATATTTACATTATTCTAAGCTTACAAGAGAGAAGCATATGAAAGTGAGAATGTACAATTATGATTAAGGTTTTAATATTGCATAAGTAAGTAATACACGAATTTCTTATTTCAGTAAAATAGAATACAATGTCAATAAATTAAATTTCAATAATGGTTGGACAATAATTTCTGATAAGTTCAATTTCAGTAATACATATATATCTTAATTTATGTAACAGTGGGATAATACAATTTTAACATAATTATCAAGGATATGAGAGCAGGACCGGACCGGCCGGTCCAACCAGTCTGACTGTCGCCCGACAAGATAAATGGCTCCGTCTCACTCAGAAAACCAGACACTCTTCCTAGTTGCTTTAGACCGTTGCAAATTTGGTTAAATAAGGCTAAACTAGGATAACACGGAATAATCCGGGTGGTCAGACCGGAAGGCCAACTAAGTAAAAAAAAAGGCACAATTTAAGAAAATTAGGTAGAAGAGGAACCGAGGAAGAAAACCAAAAATAGAAGAATGGAAACCCTTGCTGTTGCTCTTACCATAAGAAGATGGTGGATGCTTTGTCCCAAGCACGACGACTTCATCTTCATCGTCTCACTCATACCCTGTGAGAGATGTCAAACAGTCAAAATGTTTTCTCATGCACTTTTTCTTTTTTAATAATTTATGACTGAATATGTGCCTGCAACTTCTAGAGACAAAGCCTTATTTAGATTTTAGAACATTCTAGCTAAAGCAGTGCATTATAATTGTATATATTTTATAATATTAGTAAACAAGTTTGTTTTATATTTTGATTTTGTTAATGTGGACAAAAGAAAATAATGAGTATTATATTTATAATATCTAATAATAGAGAAAAAAGTATATTCACTAACAAAGTAAAAATTATATACATTCTCGATATATTATTCATCATTCATATTAATCATGGTGGATGATATAGTGAATGTGTATAAATATTTATACCGACAATATACAAATATTATACTCATCTAATAAAGACAATTATGTTTAGATAAATTATAATATTTAATCTCTATAAAAGATGATTGTACTTTTGTAAGATTTAAACTTGTTTGATGTAATATATTGTACAAAAGATGATATTGATAAGTGTATTATTTATTGATTTTCATCTATAATTAATTAGAAATATATATATATATATATATTAATTATATAATATTATAACATGATGTCTTCCGGTCCGAATGGACGGTCTAACCGGTTAAACTAGTTAGAACCTATACGAGATCTCATACGGTTTGATATCCGACTCAGCTATCATAACATTGGTAATTATACATACCAAATAATGTATATTAATTCAAATGTAAGGGTATATTGAATGAGTAATTAATAGACTTAAACACACATATCAATAATTCATGGTAATTCAATAATGTTCGATATATATGATGTTTGTTTATAAATTACAGAGTTATGACATTTGCAATTATGAAAATTAAATTTGTATCAGATAAACATTACTAATTTCTTTTTATGCTATTCAAATTTTGAAATGTTGAAATGATTATAGTTGGATTTAAAAACTAATGAATATCATAACTAAATCATAATAATACATATTTATTAATTATGTAACGTGTAAGAGATTCAAAGTGAGAAAAACTACCAAACATTTTATGTTTATACTTAATTTTCAAATTATAAATAAAATAAAAAACAATTGTATAAAAGATTAAAATAATGATATAAAAATAAGATACAAAATATTAATTTATTAAGACAAAATTTAATTAAAAATAGTTACTAACAAGAAAATAAAAATAAGTAAAATTACAAAATAAATATATAGTAGTAAAAGTAAAAATAAATATTTTGAATATGTTATGAACTAAAATTTGATTTATTTTAATCATTTTGACTTATATGTCTATTTTTTGTTTCAACTTATAAAAATATAATATTTATATTCTATTTTTAATTTGTTACATGACTCTATTTAATTTAAAATTTGAATCTTTCATTTAAATAAAATATTAAATATATTTTTCAGTGTTAACCAAATTGATCCGTGCAAATCACATGAGTATACTACTAATTTATAAAGGTCATTGTATACAACATTTCAAATACCATAAAGTTGATCAATTGAAAGGGGATTAATCCAACTTTATGAGTAATTTTGAGTTCAAAACTGACTATATCTACATTAAATATTTGATGTCAAAGTAATGATAAGTGTAGTCTTAAAAATGAAAAAATGGACAGAAGAATTAAATAGGGATTATGTATCAAAAACTAATAATTGCAATAATAATTTATCATGATATAGTAGTTACTTTTCTTTTTGATATATTGGTGAAGGAAAACACCTAAGATGTAAGGAAAACTATGTCAATGACATCTTCTATGATCAAGAAATCCACCCCAACAAGTTGGTAGTTCCATTTTGTAAGAACGAGGTTGCAATTAAG
>NW_017723576.1:0-201 GCF_001865875.1 Lupinus angustifolius
CAAGTATGAAAGTAGTATAAATTGCAATCCAATCAACTCTTTATGTATACCAAGTAATAATGATTTTTGGAAAACTTTGAAACACTTTTAAGCAACTTCAGAAAAACAACTTTGAAAGTTAAGGACTAGTTGCAAAAAGTGTAGAGAAATAACTTCAGAATAAGTTTTAAGAGCTTTTGGAAATTGTATAAGAGTTGTGTG
>NW_017723577.1:0-5815 GCF_001865875.1 Lupinus angustifolius
TGCCTTTCTGAAAGTGTAGGAGTTGTTTGAAGTGAAGAGATTTCGTTTGGTGTGAAAGTCTTTCATTTTGAAATCTGAAATCTGATGCAACATCTCTCAGTAATCGATCACTGACAGTGGGTAATCGATTACCCAAACTCTTTGTCCACTGTTCATTTAAAATTAAATTAGAGTAATCGATTACACCAATTTGAGTAATCAGTTACTCAACTTTTCAAAACTGGTAATCTACTACTCAAAGACAATAATGGATTACTCTATACAGTTTTAAGTTGGATAACTCTTTTCTCATACATGTAACCTGATACTTAGATGAAGTAACCCGTTACACACTATTTTTGAAAATTGTTTTAATTATTTTAAAGTGTTTCAACTTTCTTTAAAAATAGTTTGAGCATTACTACTTTGTATATTTAAGAGTTTTACGATAGAAGTACCTATAGAGACTTAATCTAATTATCTTGAAGCTTTAATCTTCTTTGTCTTCATAAGTATTCTTCTTTTTGGTGATGTTGGTGTCTTCATTAAAACCGTGTCCAGGTTAGGAGCAAAGATCTTCTTCATTCATTTTTCATAAATATATGATTTTTTGTTCATATAAAAGTTCAACATAATTTTTAATTACTTTTTAATAAAAATCCAAAAAAAATGAAATTTTTAAAAATTAACTTTAGACCCTCAACAAAAGAGAAGAAATTTTTATTGTTGTTTTGATTCAATAATAATGAAAACAATACATCAACAAAGTTGAGTTCAATAAGTATATTTGCATACTCTATGCACGATACTCGCATACTCCATGCATGATACTCTTACACTCCATGCATAATACTCACATACTTCATACACAATACTCGTACACTTCATACACAATAATCGTACACTCCATACACGATACTCGCACACTCCATACACGATACTCACATTACATTTCCTCATATATATATATATATATAATATACTACATTTATATATATTATATTTAAAATATAAACTAATCTTTTATGTTTGTTGTTATTATACCATGTCTCTGCATTATTTTTATGTTTATATTGTTATTATATTTATATATAACTTTGTGCAATATTTTTTAAAAATGAATTAATTACTATGTACATTACCTTTGGTCATATATCTCATTTGTCTTCTTTAAAGAAGACATCTCACCAGAGTTACCCTTTTGACATAACATATTGATGAAGATAATAAATAAAAAAAACAACAATGAGGTGAAAAAGTAACATGAATGAGAGAAATAGGAAAAAAGGTGAAACGTAGAGGGAAAACAAAAGGTTTCAATCTATCCCTTCATCTAGCTATCTCTCTCCCTTCATTTAGCTATCTGGAAAAGAAAAAAAGGTCTCAATCCCTCCCTTCATCTAGCTATTTGAAAAGATGAAAGAACTCAGTCTCTCCCTTTGTCTAGCTACCTAAATAAGAAGTCTCTCACTTACTGCCAAAATATATATAAAGTAAGGAGTCATGTAGGAAGATTGGAGAAGATGGAGGAGAGAAGATGTAGCCAAAAAAGGGTCCTTCTTATTATTTTTCTAACGGGAGGAACACAATAAAAGACACCATCCTCTCACCAATTTCACCTTCACTCATCCCCTTCTCTCTCAACTGAAACCCTCTCACCCCCTCAATATCACTTCATCTCCTAAATTTCAAAGTAAACACAACACCCATAATAGAGAAAAAATAAAAAAACTATCATAGAGAAAACACAGAAAGAAAGAGTACACACAGAAAACATAAAAACAAGGAGAGAATACATAACATACATAAAAGGCAAAGAAATCAGAAAAGAGAAACACTCATATAGAGAGAAAAGGTGAAAAAGGAAATTAGAGGAGAAGTATCAAGAATCATAGAACAATATCAGTAGTGAGTAATAAAAAAAGAGGGACAACTATCAAATGGGATAGAAAAGGAAAACACATGGATAGAAGGAAAGCATATCCCTCAATATAAGCTTGCATATTATATGCCTCAAATTCTAATTATAGTAGGTATTGTTTTCTCATCTTCTATATTGTATAACTGAGTAATACTATTTTCTGTTATCTTTGATGCACATAAGAACTTGTTGTTACCGTAGCTCACAATAATTCTGAATGGCACGAAATAATCCTTACTGTCTGAGTTACGACCAGATCACTCTATTTAAGACATTTCATGGTACTTCTAAAATTATGTAAGCAGACTATCAACACGCCGTCTCTAGGATAAAACAACTCATTTCTCTGTTATATGATGTCTTAATGCACTGTAAGAATCGCTCTCGAATACACCCACAATATGGCTACTAGTGCCAATTCTCGAATCCCCATTGTATGGCTACTCGTGCCACTTCTTTTCCCACAATACTGATTAACAATGTCAGTTCTCGAAATTCCTACTTTGGATGCTTGTGCCAATTCCCAAGTGCCATGGAAAGAAAGGGGAAGAAGGTTACTGAAAATGCGTCGACGAAATTTTATGGGGGAGAAAGGAGAAGTCAAGGAAGATTGCTCGACTGGTGTGAGTTACAATGAGGAGATGATGCCTCTATTTATAGCCTCAGGCATCCAACGACTCCTTCACCCGACGATAATAGTGGGTGGTAAACCCCATGATCTAACGGTGGAAATTTCCCATCCAACGATTCTATCATAATGGTCAAGATCTCCTCCTAACGGCTCTCTAACGACTCTTTCCGTGTTGCATGCGTGTATTGACTTGGTCAACATATGGTCCAAGCCTAAATGCCCCAAAAAATAATTAATAAATAAATATTTATTTAAAAAGAATGTTGGGTCCAAGCCCGACCCGAACCTAAACCCGAGCCGGCTGGACAATAGCGAAGGAGGAGGTGTTGGTCTATTGATATGCTCACTTTGTTTTTCGCTTAACTCACTTTTAATCTGTCACTGAAGTATACTACAATTACATTGAACACAATATTAAGCCGTGCATCCACTCTTTTTACATTCTTGGTCTCCCTAGCGTTCTTGGGTGAGAGGTTTACTTGGTTAAAATTATTTAGTGTTCTTCTATGCATGGGAGGAACAATAATTATACGTCTCGGTGATTCAGAAGATGGTTTAAGTACAATTGCATCAAATCCTCTTCCTGGAGACACATTCACACTTGTTTCAGCATGGTTATATGCAACTTATATAACCATTATTTGCAAGAAATTACCCGAGGATGATGAAAAGAGTAGTGAAGCTAGAATGGCTCAGTTTATAAGATATATGGGGCTTTTCAATATTTTGATTTTTCTTCTATTTGTCCTGATACTTAATTTCACAATGATGGAACCTTTTCATACACTTACCTAGAGGCAATTTGGTCTCATTATTGGTAAAGGATTGCTCGATAATGTGTTGAGTGATTACTTGTGGGCCAAGGTTGTTATTCTTACATCAACCACAATGGCTATAGTTGGACTAACAACTCAGGTCCCATTGGCCACCATCGTGGATACCATGATTGGCAATGCTCCTCGCCTGATGGATTACCTTGGAGTGGCGGTTGTCATGATTGGTTTCGCCATAATCAACATTCCTTCTGATACTTTTACCTAGGACTGACAATGAACCGAATCAACTCGATATTCGTCCAAAACTCGACTTATTATTTAACTCGACATACTTAATTCATGAACCAAATGACCCGAACTTGAGTTGGATAGAGTTCGACTCATTAGGTTCATGAACTAGATCGATATTTATATGAAGAGTGATCAATTTACACCTAGATAAAATTACACAAATTATACTTCACCCATTCATTTTTTGAAAATCCAACACACAATAACACATACGAATTTCGTCCACTTTATACACAATACTCGAACACTCCATGCACGATACTCGCACATTCCATATATGATACTCACATTATATTTCCTCCAATATATATTATATACTATATTTATATATATTATATTTAAATATATAAACTAATATTTTTATATACTTTTTTATATTATTCCATGTCTCTGCATTATATTTATGTTTATTGTTATAATATTTATATATATAACTTTGTGCAATATTTTTAAAAATGAATTAATTATTTAATTTGTCTAAATGAACCAATTCGAGTTGAGCCGAACAGTTCATGATCTTTAATCGAGCTGAACTCGAGCTAAAAATAACTTGTATCATAGTCGAGTCGAGTTTCAAGCTAAGCAAATCCTTATCAAGCTAAGATCTGGTTCGACTCGGTTCATCTCGTTTCTAGCCCTACTAGAAAGTTAAACCACATATCCTCAAAGGTATTAGTTCATTACCCTAACAATTACAAGGATATTATTGTTTAACACCAAAATCTATTAGCTATATAATATAAAAAAAAGGTAACGCATCATCTATTGCTATATGTCAACTTTTTATTCATTTTTCGCCTTCAGAATGGTTTCATCTCCTTCATGTACACATTCTCACACTATATATTTTATTTCCTTGTTATAATAATATTAAATACATTTTTGTATTTCTTAATAATTTCAAAACAAAGCATATGACATTGAGCTTTATCTATGATGACTATACTATTTATGCTCTTTCTTTATTGTAATAATATAATAAGAGTGAGGATCCACATACTCTAAGAGTAAGTTTTTTAAACTTACTTCTAATCCTAACCATCAATTCTATGGACATCTAATGATTTAAATGTACTCACTAATTGAAACCATTGGGTTTCCCTAGAATTGATGGCTAGGATGAGGAGTAAGTTTAAAAAAATTTACTCTTGGAATAAGTGGATTCCACCTCACATAATAATATTGAATCCATTATTGCATTTCTTAATAATTTTAAATCAAAAAATATGACATTATGTCTTTACTTGTTAAGATTATATGCCATACTAAATCTATTTAATAAAAAAATCTCCGGATGATATTACCATTAGACACAAATATAATGAATGGACCCACACTCTATCCGTTTCTCATAAAAATATCTTATCTTAAACTCCTTCCACGTCATCATTTGTCATAGATCACTTTTTACTTAATTTGTTTTCCTCCTAAAAGGTTTCATGGTACTACTATGTACCTACCTGTTGAAAGGTTTATTTGAGGGAAGAGTTGGCTTTCCCCTATCAACAAATCGTCTTGATAGTAGTGCCAATTTATTGAAAGCGGAAATTCCCTCAATTCGGTGTGTTTCCTTTTTATTTGATTAAGTAAGTGAACTCGGTTTTATTCTTTGTTCGCCATCTCGGCTTTATGGAAATAAATTCCAACGCCGATATAATTGTTTCAAGAATATTCCAGTTACAACTTACTTCTAATAATCATGTGAATAAGTTATTCCTTCTTTGCCTCATCTTGACTTTGTTAGAATAAATTCCAACGTCGGTACAATGGTAACGAAGCAATCCCCTATTATATAATTATTAAGTACCTTTGAATAAATTATGTAATAGGGGATTGCTAATGCATATTCTAATGTATAAAAGTGATGAATAGTTAGTTGTTAGAAACAAATAAATAAATAAAGAACAAAAGAATAATAAATTTAAGTGACCTTTATTTATTTACTCCCTTTCGGGTTCATTTTATTAACAAACCAAACTTCTTCCTTAAGGAAGGTTGGTATTAAAGAATAAATAAATTGCGGAAAGTAAATAACAACAAATAAAATTTAGTAAGGTAGTTTCATCACTTTTGTATATTAAAAGGTGTTTCAACAAATAAATTTATTGATAACACATTACTATTTTACAATATACACCTCTTTCAAGATGCAATTGTAGTGTAGTATACGATTATGTCGAACCACAAGGAATTGCCTAATAGAATGAATCATATGAA
>NW_017723578.1:0-5411 GCF_001865875.1 Lupinus angustifolius
ATATTTATTACTAAACAATATTACGTCCACAACAGACTAGGTTGTCACATCCTAATCTTGGCTACTCTAATATTGAAGTAGTAATGAATATAAGATCTTAAGAAAAATATGCTTAACTTGGCAAATAAGCTAAGTAGTAAAATTACTTCTTAGTTTATTTGTTAAGTGTTTGAGACAAGTGATTTTTATTACTTGAAATCAGTTTTTAGGTGATCAATCTAAAAAGAGATTTAAGAATTTCCCAAACAAATAAAATTAACCAAAGCACCAACTTGAATGATTAAAATTCAAATTTAGAATAAAAGAAGAAGAAGAAATACATAATCAACTTTCAAATGAAATTGTTAAGAGCATGAGCCATCCATCCAAGGATTGGATGCTTTGAGTTCCAAATGAGATTACAAAATTGATTTTTGCATCTCATTTGCCTTTTCCTTTTCTCCTCTTGAATTATAAACTAAAATTACAAAACTTCTAAATTACAAAACTTACTTAAATAAAACTCCTATGAACTAAGAACAAGAAGAGAGAACTTCAGGGAAGAATTTCTAGGCAAGATGGCGAATGATATGTGTGATATATATCTTGATTCGAATGAAATGTGCCTCTATTTATAGAAGTTTCCATGGAGCCGCTGAGCTGCTTGTTAGCACCGCTCAGCAGCTAACCAAACCCTTCAGCATGGGTTTGGTCACTTGATCAAGCAGCTTTGTCACCTCCTTAAACTTGACTCACCAAAGCAAGTTGTGAGCTATGAGACCAGCTATGGTGAGCTACTCTGAAAAGCCTATGGTGGGCTACTTGAAGTGATGTCATTGATAACTTCGTGATTTACTTGATGGCTAAGTCAAGTCCAGGTGCACACCGCTTAGCACACATATAGCACCGCTAAGCTGCTTGTTCAGAAGCTGTGACCGTGCTGACTGGGACACGACCTCGTGCTTGCTGACTTAGGCAAGAGTCTGGTTCACCGCTGAGCTGCTTGGTTATACTGCTGAGCTGCTTGTTGAGCAGCTTGGGTGTGTGCCAGGCTCGTATCTGACTGTGCCAAGCTTGAGTTCTGATTGTGTCGTGATTAGTCTGGTGCTAGGATGAGCGTCCAAACAGGTCCACTAAGCTGCTTGCTTGAGCAACTTGGTCCAGGTCAGGCTGGTGTCCAGGTTAGCTTAGCATGGCTTGGTCCACGCTCAACTGCCTGCTTGAGCACCTTGATTTTGACTTCTTTTTCTTTTTGACCATGAGTCTTTTTTCCTCTTTTCTTCTTCTTTCTAAGTCCTAAAAAACACATAAAAAAAGAAATACAAACATAAATATACAAGATTGTGATATTTTATACCAAAAAGAATTATTTTAAGTTGGTTTTTCTCAATTATGCTTAAGATAAGTGCCATAAAAGTGTATGAAATTTAGGTATGTTTTGCACTTATTACTACCTAAAATATATATATTCATTTTTGTACAATGTATATTTTCATAATTAATAATAAAAAATATATAGAGTATGTAATGTATTATATTGCTGACAATGATGAAAAAATAATTACTACAATAGTCAAACCTTTTAAAGTTTTAATTAACATAAGTATGGAAGAGATGATGAATACTATTCCATATTCTTATTAATTACAAATAGCAAATAATATACCATTTTGGTAACAAAATTCTCAAATAATATGATATCACTTTTGGTGACGAAACCTTAATATAATCCTTCCACCTTCCCTTATGTATTTATTTTATTTAAATTGAAAAAATTATACATTTTTACGATATCTAATATTTACTATTACTCTAAGAATTTTTGTACTTTTCACTCATTATAGATTTGTGATTCTTTCCCATTGAATTTTAATATCATAGTTCAAATTCTTTGGATTTTAATTTTGACCTATTATAATTGAAAAAATCATTTCATTTTCTACAAATTTTAAAATATTTATTTAAAAAAATCATATAGTATCATGTTTCAGTTTTCTATTTTCATTAGAAAATTGAAAATTGAAATTGTCATTTATTTTCCTTGTGGGTCTGAATAGGAAAATACACAAGTAACACATGTGTTCTTAACAATGCAAATATGAGTAACATGTATGTTTTAACTATGCAAATATACGGGTAATATGTGTGTTCTTAGAAATAGGAATTTATGATGACATGTACGTTTTTAACCATGCGAATATACAGGTCACATGTGTGTTAACATATGTGTTTTTGTGGAAGCGATCATTGCATAGCATTGGCCATAAGTAATCAAATAAAATACATAGAATAGATATAAGAGAAGAAGACAAGAGAATATGGTAGTGAGATTCTGCCAATTGTGCCTACGTCTCCGGGAGCGCTGAGTGGCTATCAAGATATTATTAGAGAATAAGGATTACAAGCCATAACACACCATGGGTCCACCTGCCCATGGAGTGTTTCTATTTGGTACTTATATCTAGTGCACATTACAACAAGAGATTTGAGTCTAATATATAACATTGATACTCTACTGTATTCTAAAATTAAGCAAGGTGGGACTAACATAATAACATATTTCAAGCATCCACAACAATCTCCTTCTTGTTTGACATAGATGAATATATCACTCATTAGGAAATCTACATAAGAATCTCCACCTTAGCAAATATCTGACCCCACCTTGCTCAATGCCTAATTCTTTTTAACATCTCTTCCACATAGGAGTTTGCTCCCATTCAACATAAAACTTTTGAGTATTTTTGACGATGTTACCAAGAGTCTAGCTCTCCAAACTTATAGTGCAGCTTCTCGTACCGCCATCAAATGGAACATGTCGCCTAGCCACCTATTGCTAGGAAGTCTTACGATATATTGGAACATCTACATAAAAGTTCACCAACTATCGTCCTCGTCAATACTCAGTCAAACTGAACCTTGAAGCTTCCTAAGAAAGCCTCAACCGCTACCACCATTGTCAACTCTGACAATCCTAGTTCAAAAGAACTATCATACTCCACCATAAGGAGTATACCCATAACATACACCTTGCATCAATGCTAACTAATATATGTGTCACATCCTTACATCCAAACCAATGCACATGTCACACTCTTGCATTTCTACCAATGCTTGTGTTACAACTTGTATCAAAACCAATGCCCATGTTACACCATATATCAAAGTCAGACAGTGCTCTGTGCTTTTGTGGATTTGCTAACAATTAACATTCTTCACTACGACGTCCCATATACGCCATTAGGATATTCCACTTCTCATCTCAAATGAGAACATTCTCTCAACATCTAGAGAGATATTGTCAGCACCTATCTCTAGGTCATACTCAACACATGAGTCCCTATCTCCCACCTTGATCCTAACCTAGTACATGAACTTTTAGGGTTCTGGATCAACATATATCGCCCCACCATAGTTCCACTACATTTTCTTCTTCTTCAACTCATCTACTTTATACTTGCATAATTCATTTGACACACCTTGTCTAGCCATCATGACTTCACTCTCTTTAGTCATTATCTAGCGCCTAGGTTAAGAGCCATCTACCAATTGGCTCTGATACTAAGTGTTGGTGTAGCGGAAGCGATCGTTGTGTAGCGTTAGCAACATGTAATCAAATAAAGTGCATAGAATAAATATAAGAGAAGAAGACAATGAAATATGGTAAAGGGATTCGGCCAATTGTGTATACATCTCTGGGAGCGCTGAGCGGCTACCAAAATATTACTAGAGAATAAGGATTACAAGCCCTAACACACCCATGGATTCACCTGCCCATGGGGTATTTCTATTTGGTATTTATATCGATGCACATTACAACAAGGGACTTGAGTCTAATATATAACATTGATACTCTACTCTATTGTAATATTAGGTAATGTGAGACTAACACAATAACATATTTCAAACATCCCCAACATATACCATGAGTAAGTGCCTTGAGCTCACGATTATTTGATTTCCATAGAGGCTATGCTTCTCAAATTTATTGTAGAAGCCATTGGACATATCAACTTTGACTTCATGTACTTAACTAATTAGTAATGCATTATGTGCTTAAAGAATTGAAGTACCCAAACATTTCTAGTGGAATAAGAAAAAATCAGAATATAATAATTATACATTGTTGGTGTAATCTTTTTTACATAATTATTACTAAGTCTTTCATTATTCATTTATACCACTTTTATTTAAGAGTTAAAGATGATTAAATATAAATGATAAGTAATACAATGACAATGTAAAAATTCTTATATTGATAGTATATACATTTTTTTCTCAAAGAGAAATAGTTGTTTTAAAAGATGTTAAATGTATTGATAATACTTCCTCTTTTTTATAAATACTATTTTAATTTGTTTTACACAAAATAAGAAAATGATTGACTTTTTTTAACAAAATTAATATTATCCCCTTCATTAACAAAAAAATATCACAATCAACAATATCAAGCCTAATTGCATATAGTTGACTTTTCTAATAATAGTATTAAGGGTTTGATTTTTGGTATGTGTGACTGAGACTTTGTTGATATAGACTTAGGGATGGCAACAGGTATGGGCGGACATGGGTAGTAGCTACCCACTACCTGCGGGTACACCATGTGCAACGACAGACCGCAGGGGCCTGTGTATGTGTATCTATGTCCATCACTATCCCATTGTCCCATTGGGGACATCGTGAAGTGATAGCCTCGAATGTGAGTGATGTTGTTGGCCATCTGCATAAAAAATATATACAAAATAAGAACAATACAGCAGAGAGAGTAAGACATCTAATGAACATAAATTCATTGACGGCGTGGACTTACTCAGAATATCACATTCAGACATAAAATATATTTAAACATATAATTCATCATTTACCATCAACATCATGAAGAAATTCATAACTTACCATTTGTTCCAACAATACCAATACATTAAATAATATAATTAAATTATATTCTACTTATAACCATATCACATACATAAACATAAGAATATATAATGCTTGTAGCTCACGTGTGGGAATTCACTTCCACAATGACAATGTATGCATGATATGTCATGATCATCCACCTTACACCAATATCCATCCAACATCCTAATCGGAAATAATCGAGAGTACAGGTCCCGTACCAAGCCGTTTTGTACCACCCGAAATAACATATCCTCGCAAGGAATTAAAAATAGATCGATCGGTTCCCTCAGGAACAGTCCTACCCGGACCTAGGTCGTACAAACGCTTTCTGGGCATCCCTCTCATCGATCTCGAATGCAATCAAGGGGTTGTCAGAGATTGCCTAGTTTGGCCTGTGAGAACTGTCCGATCCAACAAGGTACCTCCCCAGGAATACAAGGGACTCGTCTCACCCAGACTCTCCCTCAAGACACTGTTGGCGAATCACTGTCCAATCAGTGTCGTCCCTGCTTATATCACGGTGCTCTAAG
>NW_017723579.1:0-524 GCF_001865875.1 Lupinus angustifolius
CATGCTTCACATCTAAGCCATGATCTCATTCCACAACCTTTATATCATAACACACCCTACTCGGGTTCATCACATTGTTCACAACAACATCTTATTCCAATCTTCCCACACCGTCCCTCGCCCAAGTGGGGACTAGTCGCTCAAGCGACAATTCGTATTTAAATCTCAAATAAACTGAAGCTTTCCTCGCCCAGGCGAAGGTATTATCGCCCAAGCGAGGTCTCTTCTCGCTCAAGTGAGACCTCTCTCGCCCAAGCGAGAGAGTTCCAGAAACTCATTAAAATCCTGGGTTTTTTTTTTCTTTTTTTTCTTTTTTTTCGCCCAAGCGGGCTTTTGCTCGCCCAAGTGAGAGAGTTCCCGAATTTCATCGAAATCTTGGGCTTTTTCGCCTAAGCGGGACCCTTGCTCGCCCAAGCGAGGCTTTGTCGCCCAGGCGAGGGAGTTCCAGAACCAAAACTTCCCCTTGCCCAAGCGAGACTATGCTCGCCCAGGCGAGAGTTTCTCGCCCAAGCGACAGGGACTTA
>NW_017723580.1:0-9479 GCF_001865875.1 Lupinus angustifolius
TTCTATGAAACGCGCACGATTAAAACCATGCTCGAGTATTGTCGGCCAATATTCGAGTAGTAAAAAATGATCGCCCAATTTTACTTTACGGTTGTAACTTCGAATTTCGACATTCCGAGTGAAAATATTCTAGAAAATAGTTATAGACCAGCTCAAGGTCTATCTTGACTCGAAATGTGACTACGAAGCCAATGATGGGATCAGAATTCGATTCCGAGTTACGGAACTCAAAAACCACTTTTTGAGTCGTACCAGGTGAGATTTGACCTCGATAGTGGTCCGAAACCGACTGTCTCCGAAAATCATGAAAATTTATCACCAAATTGGAAATATAATTACAAGACTAAAACTCAACTAGAGTTTCGTCTAATTCTTTACCGAAAATTCCCAGAAATTCATTTTCGAAAATATAATTAATAAAAATATTAATAAAATCTTATAATTCAAGATCGTAAAATTCACGGTGTTACATCAGGAAATATGGGATACCGAGTGGTGTTTACACTTGAGTGAAAAAGGGAGATAACTCTCTGGTTACTAACAGAAAAGAACCCAATATAATTTGGATACCTGAAACTAGCAAGTGATCTATTTTGTACATATGTCTACGAACACATGGGCAACATTAGTAACTTGACACCCGGTGTTCGAGACATATGACAGGAGACAAATCAAAATTCCTAGACTTGTCATTGAAAGAAAAAGGTTTCGTCATTGAAAGAAAAAGGTTTCGTCACATACGGAGATAACAACAAAGGAAAAATCCTAGGCACTGAAAAAATTGCCAACTTTGAGAGAAAGATAATCGTGTGTCATTTGATTTTGATTGTTGTATAATTCATGACGTTTTATCTAATAATATAAAGTTTTTTGGCTATCATGTTAATAACATTTATATGGTTGATCTGGAGGATGTCACTTCCTTATTTTCAAAATGTTTTATTTCAAAAGAAGATGAAATTTGTTTTTGGTATATACGAGTCGTTCACATTCATGTGAAGCATCTAGAAAAATTATCTTAAAATAATTTGGTTATTGGTCTACCAAAACTTGATTTTAAAACTCAAGATTTTTGTGACATGTATCAAAAATGTAAACAAGTAAAGAATTCTTTTAGTAAAAAGAATGTGATATCCACTACTAGACCTTTGGAGCTTCTCCATATGGACTTGTTTGGACCATCACAAATCATGAATTTTGGTGGAAGTTTTTACGCTTTGGTAATTGTTGATAATTTCTCTAGATTTAACATGGACCTTGTTTTTGGCATCTAAGAGTGATGTATATAAATCTTTTAAATGTCTAGCCAAAAAAATTCAAAACCAGTCTAACCTTAAAATTGTTTACATACGATCCGATAATGGCAGAGAATTTGAAAATCATAAGATTAATAAATTTTGTAATAATGCATTAGTTCTCAGCTCCCCGCACCCCTCAACAAAATAGAGTTGTTGAGAGGAAAAATAGAGTTCTAGAGGAACTCGCTAGGACTATGCTAAATGAGAGCAAGGTTCCCAAATATTTATGGGCTGATGCAGTACACACTGCCTGTTATGTAATGAATCGAATACTTCTAAGACCTACTTTTTCGAAAATCCCTTATGAGATTTTAAAAGGTCGAAAACCGAATATTGTTCATCTTCATGCATTCGGGTGCAAATGTTTTATTTTAAACAATGGAAAAATATTTTTGGGAAAATTTGATTCGAAGGCTGATGAAGGCATATTCCTAGGGTATTCATTCCATAGTAAGGTTTTTCGTGTGTTTAATAAGTATACCATGCAAGTAGAAAAATCTATTCATGTTCATTTTGACGAATCTTCTCCAAAAGAGAAGAGAAAGGTCTTTCCTGATGATGTTTCAGGTGCTCTAGAATAAGCTTATACAAGGGACATGAACCAAATCCAAGATAGATGCAGAGAAAATAGTACAAAATGAGCATCAGGACATGCCTACTGCGTAGAAAACTAAAAAGGATCATCCACTAGACAATGTGTTAGATGACATATCTACGGGGGTGGTAACCCGTAGTTCTTTACGTATTTTTTGTAATTTTGTTGCATTTGTGTCTCAAAAAGAGCCAAACACCATCGATGAAGCCATCGAGGATGTACACTGGGGTATAACTATGCAAGAAGAGTTAAACCGTTTTGAACGTAATAATGTGTTGGACTTGGTCCCTAAACGAAAAGAGCATCCTGTGATTGGCATCAGATGGGTCTTTCGTAACAAGCTAGATGAATCTGACTTGATCATTAGAAATAAGGCTCGCTTAGTGGCCAAAGGCTACAACTAGGAGGAGGGCATCAACTATGATGAGACATACGCTCCTGTAGCTAGACTTGAGGTCATTAGGATGCTTTTATACTTTGCATCGATCATGAACTTTAAGCTCTTCCAAATGGATGTTAAGAACACATTTTTAAATGACTATATTCAAGAGGAGGTGTACGTAGACCAACCACCAGGGTTTGAAAACTTCAAATATCCGAACCATGTATATAAACTCAAGAAGGCCCTTTATGGCCTGAAACAGGCTCCGAGAGCCTAGTACGATAGATTGAGTTCGTTCCTATTGGAAAAAGGGTTCGAAAGAGGTTTGGTCGACACTAGTCTCCTTATTCATAGATTAGATACTCATGTTTTACTTGTTCAAATATATGTTGATGATATAATATTTCGGATCTACTAATGACATCCTCTGTAAGGAATTTTCTGAGTTGATGCAGGGCGAATTTGAGATGTCGATGATGGGTGAGCTGACCTTCTTCCTAGGGCTTCAGATTAAACAAATGGAAAGTGGCATCTTCATTCATTAATCGAAATATTACAAGGAATTACTAAAGAAATTTGATATCGAGCAATGTAAAGATGTATCCACACCTGTGGCATCCGCATGTTATCTTCATAAAGACGAAAAGGGAAAATCTATTGAGGTAACCAAATATCGAGGGATTATCGGCTCATTATTGCATTTGACTGCAAGCCGCCCCAATATTATGTTTAGTGCTTGTATGTGTGCTAGATTTCAAGCTTTGCCTAAAGAATCACATTATATTGCTATTAAATGTATCATGGGATATTTAAAAGGAACAATAAATATGGGATTATGGTATCCTAGGGATGCATCATTATCTTTGGTAGGTTACTCTGATTCTGACTTCACTGGGTGTAAGTTGGATCGAAAGAGTACTAGTGGGACTTGTCATCTCTTGGGCAGTTCCTTAGTGGCATGGCACAACAAAAAGCAAGCATGCGTTGCTTTGTCTACCGCAGAAGCGAAATACATTGCCACTGGCGTGTGTTGCACTCAAATCCTTTGGACGAAGCAGCAACTTAAGGACTTTGGGCTTAAACTATAAAAAAATCTCCATTAAGTGTGATAATACGAGTGCCATCAACCTTTCCAAGAATCCCGTTTTGCATTCAAGAACCAAGCATATTGAAATAAGGTATCATTTTTTACGTGATCATGTTCAAAAAGGTGATTGTGTGCTAGAATTTGTAGAAACCTCTAAGAAATTAGCAGATATTTTCACCAAACCCCTCTCACGAGATGCTTTCTATGTTCTTCGAAGAGAACTAGGAATCCTTGATGAAAAATATCTTGATTGAGTTTATGTTATTGCCTTGCATGATTATTTGCTTTGTATGCTTCAAAATGAAAACATGTTAAATGCTAGTTAGTCCTTGTATAATCCACGATTCTATAAATAAGCTCTATGTATATATGTGAATGCTCGATTACCTGGGTGCAACCTTTTAAACCTGTAATTTTTTAACTCAAGTTAATCGATTAAGACTAACATTTAATAGATTAATGGCACCAGTATAACAGAAACAGAAGCGTTTCTGAACACTTTTTCCAAACCTCCATCATCCCCTTCTCTCTCAAATCTCAAAGGAACAAGTTCAACATCACTCCTAAACTCTAACCTAGCCTAAAGCCGAATACTCCAACCTCATTTCCACTCTATAAACCTTCTTCTCCATCACTAATTTCTAAGAAATCCGGTTTCCCCCAAATTCAAAACCCTAAATTAGGTTTTTCAGTGAAACCCTTCAACCTTCAACTTAGTACAGTTTTCAACTAAATGGAGAGAGGGCGTGCAACAAGGGTAAAGACAACCGCTCAACGTCCACCATGTGCTCCAAAATCTGTGCCATCAAGTCAACAGGCAAGGCAGGACCATGGGGACAAGTATTATTTGTTGATTCTACAAGAAACTCGGTTGCTTAAGTTTCAGGGAAGGAAACCTACATACATTAGGTTTGCGAATCTAACCTGGTTAGCAGAACATAACTTTGATTTTCTACATGGTTTGCAAGCACAAGGGGTTGTCAATTTGATTCTCTAAATAACAAGTACATCAGCTTTTTAGTATTTTTTGAATGACTAAATTATAACCCAAAACATGTCAGCAGAAGGCATCGATGTTTATGGTTTGTGTGATAAATTATTTTTTCTTTATATATATTGGCTGTGTAGTAAACTCAAATTATTGAACCAGATTAATAAGGTAACTATACTAGAAACTTTGGTGGCGGAACTAGTTGCTTCTTCTAGCTCAAATCTCCCCTTTATAATAGTCATGATGCACTCTATTTAGGTGCCTTATATTTTTAAATTATCTTATGAAATACTCGAAGCTTGCATTTATTAGTTTGTGTACTTATCTTATAATATACACTATCAGTTGTAAAAATTTATATTCAGTGAGCATATATTCACCATTCATTTGTATTACTTACGAATAGTCAAATATATTTAAATATGAATGATGGATGATTACAATAACAATGTATAAAACTCATATACTGTTTGTGCATACATTTTTTCCCTAAAAAGTTGGTCATAGATTGCAATTTGGAAATATGCCAATCAAATTATATAAAAAATTGTATCAATTATTTGTTTGGTATTAGGAAGGGTATTCTCTCACCTTTTTCGGTAAGGAACTAATCTCTTTTGGGCTTCATTGATGCTCCTCCTAATAAGTGTCGCTCCCAAGAATCGAATCATTGACCGTTTGGTCATTCTGAAGATCTAGCGATATCTTACACTACTAAACCAACACCTTTTTGGTAAATCGTATCGATTACATTATGTTACACAAATCATTTTAGTTTAAAAATTAAATCTTTAGAGATTCAGTCAACGTGGAGATGAAGGTCGTAATATAAAAATAAGCAAAACAAATCAAATCAAGTAAATTTGATTATGTTAGCACAATTTGCAATTAGAACAAGTCAATGATATTAAAGGATTTTTTTCTCCAATTTTCGTTTTCCAATTAATAAAAAAAAAATAGGGCATGAAATATCTTTTTGTGATTTTATAATATTTAAAAGATTGCTTTTACCTATTTATATGTGATACAATAATTTCAGGATTTTTAGTATTACTAAAATATTTTTATTCACAAAACGAGGAAGTCGACAAATTTTATATGTTAGGGTTAAATAATTATTTTTTACTCGTAGGGATGTTACAATAATATTTGGCTTGATAAAAATTATTCGGCTACTTTTAGAATGAAAATGACTTTTTTTAGGTTGCCCTGAGATCTAAAAACACTTGAGTTTTATAGTCAAAAAAATTAATCAATTTCGAATTTCTCATTTCAAATATCATTAATCTTATAAAACAAAGAAAATATGATTTGATTATAAAGAATGAACATTTCCTTGATTACATTCAAATTATTTAATAAGAAGATTTATTTTTCTTGAAAAAAAATGTCTCTACTATAAATAGTAGTATAAACTCATGAAGAAAAAAAGATCTCTCTAAAAAATATTTTGCTGGTTGTATCCCTTGAAAAATAGTAAAACTACTTTAAGAGTTTTTTCCTCTCAAAGCAAAAAAAGAGACCAGAAAAATCTACGACCCCCAAATTCTCATCACACAAAAAGATATCAGAAAACAATCTCCAACACAATCTCCAATACTCTAAAATCCTAACACAAAAAAACTAGAAAAATATAAAACACCCAATAAATATTTCAGAATTTCTACCACTCACGAAGTCATGACATGAAGTATCTATTCTTTGCTCTGTAATACTAGAGGCCTACATTGAAGTAGGTGGAGAATTTTGGATTGTGTTATTTGATCTCGTACATCTCAATCGTTCATTCAGTGCATGTTAACATGTTAGAAATCTACCCATAAAATTAATAAAATGTAGAAATAAAAAATATAACATTCACTATAATTTTAAGGTATGATGTACTGTCAGATACAAGGGTTGCACTTCACTTCCTTAAAGTTAATGACATTAATTACTTAATTCTATAAAACAAAACTATGAGACATTAACTAATCATTAATATGAGATGCGATATGTAACGCCCCGAAAAGTACTTCTAAAAAACATTGCGGAAAATGGGTAATTTTTTTTTTGAATTGGAGATATAAAATTGTTTCCTTTTAAAAACCTTCCTTTTCCGGGACATCATTTTAAGTAACTCGAATGCGGAAAATCAACTTATCGTTATCGAATGATAACCTAACCTGATTCATAATTTCGTGAATAACATAATGCATATAATCAGTTAAGTCAGAATTAGTTCATACAAACTAAGTCAACAAGACGGAAACTACATCGCCACTAACATATACAAAAATCAAAAAGAGACACAGCCCCCCACCAAAAACAAAAGGGGCATCGACTGGCCACAAACTGACTCAAAAGATTCCAGGAATGCTGGACCCCTCACTAGGGTCCTCCTCCTCTTCCGAGTCAGACACGAGGTCGATCACCTCCAACGAGCTCTCTACATTGACGAGCTCAACGACCTCCTCCTCCTCCTCCTCTTCCTCCACTACATTATTCCATAATCCAGCGGCATAATTCGGAGGGGAATCAAAATCGAAGTCTTCTTGCAGGGGCCCGAAAAATACTTCTAAAAAACATTACGGAAAAATGGGTAAACTTTTTTTTTGAAATGGTGATGTATAAAATTGCCTCCTTTCTAAAACCTTCCTTTTCCGGGACATCACTTTAAGTAACTCGAATGCGGAAAATCAACTTATCGTTATCGAATGATAACTTAACCTGATTCAGAATTTTCTGAATAACATAATACATATAATCAGATAAGTCTTAATTAGTTCATACAGAGTAGTTCAATAAAGGCGGAAACTACATTGCCACTACATATACAAAATCACCAGATACACAGCCCCCCATCAGAAACAAAAATAAGAGGACATCGAATGGCCCCAAGCTGACTCAGAAGATTCCCAGAATGCTGGACCCCTCGCTCGGGTCCTCCTCCTCTTCTGAGTCCGACACAAGGTTGATCACCTCCGCCGAACTCTCCACATTTACGAGCTCAATGACCTCGTCTTCCTCCTCTTCTTCCTCCACTTCATTATGCCACAACCCAGCATCATAATTTGGTGGGGATGACATTCTCAGACCCGGAGTCTTCTTGCAAGGACCTCCTCCAAGAACCCGACTCCTCTTGGCTCTGCGGAATGACGGAGCATCCAAACATTCTGCCCACATCCTATGACCGTGGGAGGGAACCGCGCCCTCACTCCTGACTGGCGGGTGTCGGAGTCCTACATCTGAAGACATTAGTCCCGTTGGCGGTAATGTGAAGGAAGCATCAATGTAAGCGTCAGGGTGAGGGATCATCGTCGATGACCCGTTGCACTCCATGTGCAACGACAGGCCGCAGGGGCCTGTGTAAGTGTATCGGTGCCCATCACTGACCCATTGTCCCGCCGGGGACATCGTGAAGTGGTAGCCGCGAATGTGAGTGCTGTTGTTGGCCATCTGCATAACAAACATATACAAACCAAGAACAATACAACCGAGAGAGTAAGACATTTAATGAACATAAATTCATTGACAACGTGGACTTACTCAGAATATCACACTCAGACATAAAATATATTTAACATCAACATCATGAAGAAATTCATAACTTACCATTTGTTCCAAGTCGGATACTTGCCCAACAAGGCATAAACACAAACAATGCTTTCATACCTTTGTGGAGTTATGCTTCGCATCTAAGCCATGATCTCCTTCCACAACTTTTTTATCACAACACACCCTACCCGGGTTCATCACATTAGTCACAACATCATTTCATTTCAATCATTACACACTGTCCCCACGCCCAAGCAGGGACTAGTCGCCCATCGACATTTCATCTTTAAGGCTCAAATAAACTGAAGCCTTTCTCGCCCAAGCGAAGGTACTATTGCCCAAGCAAAACCTCTTCTCGCTCAAGCGAGACCTCTCTCGCTCAAGCGAGAGAGTTCTAGAAACTCATTAAAATCCTGGGCTTCCTCGCCCAAGTGAGGCCCTTGCTCGCCCAAGCGAGGCCTCTCTCACCCAAGCAAAAGAGTTCTAGAAACTCATTAAAATCCTGGGCTTCCTCGCCCAAGTGAGGCCCTTGCTCGCCCAAGCGAGGCCTCTCTCGCCCAAGCGAGAGAGTTATAGAAACTCATTAAAATCCAGGACTTCCTCGCCCAAGTGAGGCCCTTGCTCGCCCAAGCGAGGCATGTTGGCCCAAGCGAGACCTCTCTCGTCCAAGCGAGAGAGTTCTAGAAACTCATTAAAATCCTGGGCTTCCTCGCCCAAGTGAGGCCCTTGCTCGCCCAAGCGAGGCCTCTCTCGCCCAAGCGAGAGAGATCTAGAAACTCATTAAAATCCTGGGCTTCCTCGCCCAAGTGAGAGAGTTCTAGAACCAGAACTTCCCCTCACCCAGTCCTCGCCCAAGCGAGACTGTGCTCGCCCAGGCGAGAGTTTCTCACCCAAGCGACAGGGACTTGGACAGAATACCAACTTTTGCCCTTTTCGACAACCAAAACACATTTAAACATGGTTTTTCACACACCTGCACCCAGAAAAGTTTCCAACAACATTCATATACAATATTCAACACATTTCATCAACAATCATATATATTCAAAAGTAGTCAAACATAAAAATCTTGGGTTTCTTAAAATCCAAGTTAACTCCAAAACCTTTTAGATGGTTTAGGAGATCCGGGTGTCATATTCGGACACCACTATGTCACGATGTGTTCTCTTTCACCTTACTGAAGCGTGCTTTAACTTGTCAACTACGGGTGGTTTGGTTTCAAGGTTCGAAGACCGAAATCTTCGTAACTACCAAAATAAAAATCCGTTAGTTTCTGATATTTCAAAAATCGTTACTAAAATACTTAAAATCATTTTGTCTTTTTCCCATCGTGATCATACATCCATTTTAAACATACGATTTTTAGTAAAACTACATATTCCGATTTAAGATATTCTTTGATAATCTTACCATTTTAAAGTAAGTTATTCAAAGTATCCTTTAAGATTTTTATGAGGCATTCATGTGCTCATAAACCTTAACATCCTTTTTAACAAAAGTTTCTATTTTTCCAACTTGTTCCAAGCCATTGTTTTTAAGGCTAAAACAAATAGAAATACATACATTCTCATTTTTACAAAACACTTCCT
>NW_017723581.1:0-2648 GCF_001865875.1 Lupinus angustifolius
GAGATCAAGGATTGAAGATGGAAGAAACAAATGAGAGAATGAGAGGAAAATGAAGAGAGATTCACCTTCTCTTTGAAAATGCAAAAGTGAGTGAGTGAAGTGTGGAGTATGAGGGTTTAAGGAGAGAGGGAAATCAGCCTCTAGGCAATCATCAAAAAATCCCTAGGGTGGCTGATGAGATCATGAGATATTTGAGAAAGTGATGAGAGATTTGCTTTATGGAAGTCAACTCTCGCACCCCAATACAAAATGATCACCTTGTGGACACGTGCGTTAACCATGCCCGAGTATTATCAGCCAATACTCGATCGGGTATTATAAATCGCCCGATCCTAATATCCGATTAGAATTTCGGATTTCGGCATTCCGAGTGAAAAATATTTAGAAAGTAGGTATGGGTGTACTCAGGGTCTATATTGACTCAAAATTAAATTACGAAGTCAATGGCGCGATCGGAATTCGATTCCGAGTTATGGAACTCAAAAAAAAGCTTTTTGAGCCGTACCGGGTGGATTTCGGCCACGACAGTGGTTCAGAACCGACTGTCTCCGAAAATTACCAAAATTTATCACAAAATAGGAAATAAAATTTCAAGACTAAAACTCAACTAGAGTTTCGTCTAATTCTTTACCGAAATTTCCCAGAAATTCATTTTCGAATATATATAATTAATAAAAATATTAATAAAATCTTATAATTCAAAATCGTAAATTTCGCGGTGTTACATTCATGATGAGCGGAGCAGAGGTCGGGGCTAACGAAGATCTCATTCAAGGTACCTGCAATGTTAACGAGATTCCTTTATATGTACTGTTTGATTCGGGTGCGACCCATTCCTTTATTGCGATTGATGTTGTCAACCATTTAGCCTTACCTATTGTGTCTTTACCTTATGATTTTCTTGTAACCACACCCACTAGTGAATCGGTTATTGTGTCCACCGTGTGTTCCCAATGTCCGATAACTTTAGAAAACCGAGTATTTTTTGTGGACCTGATATGTCTACCCTTATCCTAGTTAGATATCATTTTAGGGATGGACTGGTTATCTAAAAATCATGTTCTTTTGAACTGTTTTAGTAAGACCGTAGTGTTTAGCGAACCTATAGAAACCAGTAAACCCAACTATGAGACTAAAAATACATCTGCCAATGAAATGGAGAAGTTGTTGAAGAACGGAGCACATGTGTTTATGATGTTGGCTTCATTGGAAAAGGAATGTAGAGCAGAG
The DNA here is from genome assembly GCF_001865875.1 of Lupinus angustifolius. Classification (NCBI taxonomy): domain Eukaryota; kingdom Viridiplantae; phylum Streptophyta; class Magnoliopsida; order Fabales; family Fabaceae; genus Lupinus; species Lupinus angustifolius. The sequence continues at coordinate 1,231 of NW_017723581.1, forward strand.
ATTCAGAGCCTACCTGTAGTCCGAGACTTCTCTAAGGTATTTCCGGAAGACATTCCTGGATTACCTCCAGTAAGGGAGATAGAGTTTGCTATCGATCTAGTTCCTGGAACTGGACCGATCTCTATCGCTCCTTATAAGATGGCACTGTTAGAGCTAACGGAGCTGAAGAAGCTGTTGGAAGATCTGCTACAGAAGCAATTTGTCAGACCTAGCATTTCGCCGTGGGGTGCACCAGTATTGTTTGTCAAGAAAAAGGATGGTAGCATGAGGTTGTGCACCGATTACCGGCAGCTGAATAAGGTCACTATCAAGAACAAGTACCCATTGTCGAGGATTGATGATTTGATGGATCAACTGAGAGGAGCTATAGTATTTTCTAAGATCGATTTGCGATCTGGATATCACCAAATACGCGTGAAGTCGGAGGGTATTCCGAAAACTGCTTTCCGGACGCGTTATGGTCATTATGAATATCTCGTGATGCCATTTGGTGTAACCAATGCTCCTGCAGTATTCATGGATAACATGAATAGAATTTTTCATCCTTATGCCGACACATTTGTAGTCATATTTATCGATGATGTTCTAATTTACTCAAAGACTGTAGAAGAACATGCCGAGCATCTGCGAGTGGTGCTGCAGATATTGAAGGACAACAAGCTTTATGCCAAACTTTTGAAATGTGAGTTTTGGCTAGAGTCTGTAAATTTTCTCGGTCATGTGATCTCGAAGGGAGGAATTGCAGTGGATCCTGCAAAGGTGGAGACTGTAATGGACTGTAACTCTCCTAAGTCAGTGACGGAGATCAGGAGTTTCCTTGGTTTAGCGGGATATTATCGGATGTTCATTGAAGGATTCTCCAAACTGGCGTTGCCACTGACTATGCTGACAAGGAAAGATAAAGCGTTTGTCTGGACGGCCAAGTGTGAAGAGAGTTTTCAGGAATTGAAGAAGAGGTTGACCACAACACCTGTTTTGATCTTGCCAAACCCTAGCGTGAACTACAATGTGTATTGTGACGCGTCGAAACAAGGATTAGGTTGTATGTTGATGCAACAAGGAAAGGTGGTGGCTTACGCGTCAAGACGGTTAAAGACTCATGAATAGAACTACCCTACGCATGATCTGGAACTAGCTGCGATCGTGTTTGCTCTCAAGATTTGGAGACACCATCTGTACGGTGTAAGGTTTGAAGATTTCAGCGATCATAAGAGCTTAAAGTACTTATTTGATCAGAAAGAACTAAATATGAAGCAAAGGAGATGGATAGAATTCCTCAAAGATTATGATTTCGATCTTCAGTACCACCCTGGAAAAGCAAATGTGGTAGCTGACGCATTAAGCAGGAAGTCTTTGAACGTCTCGACGATGATGGTTAGCGAGATAAAGCTGATAGAAGAATTCAGAGATTTGAATCT
>NW_017723582.1:0-2045 GCF_001865875.1 Lupinus angustifolius
ACAAAGGAGATGGATAGAATTCCTCAAGGATTATGATTTCGATCTTCAGTACCACCCTGGAAAAGCAAATGTGGTAGCAGACGCATTAAGCAGGAAATCTTTGAATATTTCGACAATGATGGTTAGCGGGATGAAGTTGATAGAAGAATTCAGAGATTTAAATCTAACGGTTCAAGTTGGACCTAAGAGTTTGATTTGTGGCATGCTCACTATAACGAATGAGTTCATGGAGCAATTGAAAGGTTTACAGGATTCGGACTCAGAACTGCAAGAGAAGAAAAGACTGGTTGTCGAAGGAAAAGCCCCAGAATTCCAGATTGGGATTGATGGGGTACTCAAATGCAAAAACAGAATTTGCATGCCAAGAGACCCTGATTTGAGGATGGAAATCTTGGACGAAGCACACTGGAGCAAGTTGAGTATTCATCCGGGAACTATCAAGATGTATCAAGATTTGAAGAAAATGTTCTGGTGGTCAGGGATGAAGAAAGGGGTAGCCGAGTATGTTTCCCGTTGTTTGACATGCCAGAAAGCGAAGATTGAACACAAGCGACTTGGTGGAGAACTAAAACCATTGGATATTCAGGTTTGGAAATGGGACAACATTTCGATGGACTTCGTGAGTGGATTTCCGAAGACTCAGAAGGGTTACGACGTTGTTTGGGTAATTGTGGACCGTTTGACCAAGACAACTCACTTTCTGCCTATAAACATGAAGTACTCTTTAGAGAGATTGGCGGAGTTGTACATTAAAGAGATTGTCTGATTGCATGATATTCCCACTAATATCATCACGGATAGAGATCCGCGCTTCACTTCCAAATTCTGGAATGGTTTGTAATCAGCTTTGAGGACTAAGTTAAGCATGAGTTCAGCTTATCACCCGCAAACTGATGGTCAATCAGAAAGGACGATCCAATCATTGGAGGGTCTTCTTAGAGCATGTGTGTTGGAAAACCCAGGAAGTTAGGTTGATCATTTGCATTTAATCGAGTTCACCTACAACAACATCTTTCATTCAAGTATCGGTATCGCACTGTATGAAGCTTTGTACGGCAAGAAATGCATAACGTCGTTATGCTGGTTTGAAACGGGGGCGAATTTGATTTTAGGACCCGATGTGGTTCAGCAAACAACGGATAAGATTGGAACGATAAGGGAGAACGTGAAGACAGCTCAGAGCAGATAGAAGAGCTATTATGACAAGAGGAGGAACCGTCTCAGTTTTGAAGAAGGCGATCATGTATTCATGAGAGTGGTTCCGACAACTGGTATTGACAGGTTATTAAAGGCTTGTAAGCTTACCCCAAAATTCATTGGACCGTACCAAATCCTTAGGAAAGTTGGACCAGTAGCTTACCAAATAACCTTACCACCTTTATTGTCCAATCTACACAACGTTTTTCATGTGTCTCAACTTAGAAAATACATTAGTGACCCGTCGCACATAATCGAACCCGATTCAATTCATTTAAAGGATAATCTTACGTTTGATACATTGCCATTAAGGATCGGTGATCGGAGTATTAAGACTCTTCGAGGGAAAGAAATCGCGTTGGTTAAAGTCATATGGAGTCAAGCGAATGGCGAAGATGCGACTTGGGAGGTCGAGGATGCGAAGAGAGAGTCCTATCCCCATCTGTTTGAGTAAGAGGTATGCTCTATTTCAGAGGACGAAAATCTTTTAAGGGGGAGGATTGTAACACCGCGAATTTTACGATCTTGAATTATAAGATTTTATTAATATTTTTATTAATTATATTTTCAAAAATGAATTTCTGGGAATTTTCGGTAAAGAATTAGACGAAACTCTAGTTGAGTTTTAGTCTTGTAATTCTGGTGGTAAATTTTCATGATTTTAGGAGACAGACGGTTACGGACCACTGTCGATGTCAAATCTCACCCGGTACGGCTCAAAAAGTGGTTTTTGAGTTCCGTAACTCAGAATCGAATTCCGATCACGCCGTTGGCTTAGTAATTTAATTTCGAGTCAAAATAGACCCTGAGTACACCCATACCTACTTTCTAAATATTTTTCACTCGGA
>NW_017723583.1:0-514 GCF_001865875.1 Lupinus angustifolius
TTTTATTAATATTTTTATTAATTATATTTTCAAAAATGAATTTCTGGGAATTTTCGGTAAAGAATTAGACGAAACTCTAGTTGAGTTTTAGTCTTGTAATTCCATTTCCAATTTGGTGGTAAATTTTCATGATTTTAGGAGACAGACGGTTACGGACCACTGTCGATGTCAAATCTCACCCGGTACGGCTCAAAAAGTGGTTTTTGAGTTCCGTAACTCAGAATCGAACTCCGATCGCGCCATTGGCTTCGTAATGACATTTAGAGTTAAGATAGACCCTGAGCTGGTCTATAACTATTTTCTAGAATATTTTCACTCGGGATACCGAAATTCGAAGTTACAACCGTAAAGTAAAATTGGGCGATCATTTTTTACTACTCGAATATTGGCCGACAATACTCGAGCATGGTTTTAATCGCGTGTGTTTCGTAGAAGTCGTCGCGTCGCATGAGTCACTTCACAAAATCTAACCACTAAATCTTATAGATTTCACTACCACCAAATCCCCTAAATC
>NW_017723584.1:0-685 GCF_001865875.1 Lupinus angustifolius
AGAGAACACATCGTGACATAGTGGTGTCCGAATATGACACCCGGATCTCCTAAACCATCTCAAAGCTTTTGGAGTTAACTTGGGTTTTTAAGAAACCCAAGATTTTTATGTTTGAATGCTTTTGAATATATATGATTGTTGATGAAATGTGTTGAATATTATATATGAATGTTGTTGGGAACTTTTCTGGGTGCAGGTGTTTGAAAAACCATGTTTAAATGTGTTTCGGTTGTCGAAAAGGGCAAAGGTTGGTATTCTGTCCAAGTCCCTGTCGCTTGGGCGAGAAACTCTCGCCTGGGCGAGAAACTCTCGCCTGGGCGAGCATAGTCTCGCTTGGGCGAGGACTGGGAGAGAAAAAGTTTTGGTTCTGGAACTCCCTCGCCCGAGCGACAAAGCCTCGCTTGGGCGAGCAAGCCTCGCCTAGGCGAGCAAGGGTCCCGCTTAGGCGAAAAAGCCCAGGATTTTGATGAAATTCGGGAACTCTCTCGCTTGGGCGAGAGATGTCTCGTCCGGGTGAGCAAAAGCCCGCGTGGGCGAAAAAAAAAGAAAAAAAAACCCAGAATTTTAATGAGTTTCTGGAACTCTCTCGCTTGGGCGATAATACCTTCGCCTGGGCGAGGAAAGCTTCAGTTTATTTGAGATTTAAAGACGAATTGTCGCTTGAGCGACTAGTCCCCACTTGGGC
>NW_017723585.1:0-24262 GCF_001865875.1 Lupinus angustifolius
TTATGAATTTCTTCATGATGTTGATGATAAATGATGAATTATATGTTTAAATATATTTTATGTCTGAGTGTGATATTTTGAGTAAGTCTACGCCGTCAATGAATTTATGTTCATTAGATGTCTTACTCTCTCTGCTGTATTGTTCTTGTTTTGTATATATTTGTTATGCAGATGGCCAACAACAGCACTCACATCCGAGGCTATCACTTCACGATGTCCCCAATGGGACAATGGGATAGTGATGGACATAGATACACATACACAGGCCCCTGTGGTCTGTCGTTGCACATGGTGTGCAACGGGTCATCGATGATGATCCATCATCCTGACACCTACATTGATGCTTCCTTCACCTTGCCACCAAGGAGGCTGAGGACTCTAGAGGATGGGCTTCGGGACCCGCCAGTCAGGGGTGATGGCGCTGCTCCCTCCCACGGTCGTAGGACGTGGTCGGATTATTTGGATGCTCTGTCATCCAGTAGAGCCCAGAGGAGCCGTGTTCTTGGAGGAGGTTCCTGTAAGAAGACTCCGATTCTGAGAATGTCATCCCCTCCAAATTATGCTGCGGGGTTGTGGCATAACGAAGTGGAGGAAGAAGAGGAGGAAGACGAGGTCATTGAACTCGTGAATGTCGAGAGTTCAGTGGAGGTGATCGACCTCGTGTCTGACTCAGAAGAGGAAGAGGACCCGAGTGAAGGGTCCAGCATTCCTGGAATCTTCTGAGTCAACATGTGGGCAAGTCGATGTCCCCTTTTTGTTTTGATGGGAGCCGTGTTTCTTTTTGGATTTTGTATATGTTTAGTGGCGATGTAGTTTATGCCTTTGTTGACTTAGTTTGTAAGAACTAATTCTGACTTAACCGATTATATGCATTGTGTTATTCAGGAAATTGTGAATCAGGTTAATTTATCATTTGATAATGATAAGTTGATTTTCCGCATTCGAGTTACTTAAAGTGATGTCCCGGAAAAGGAAGGTTTTAAAAAGGAAACAATTTTATACATCATCATTTCAAAAAAAAATTACCCATTTTTCCGCAATGTTTTTTAGAAGTATTTTTCGGGGCGTTACACCTAATGTAACAGGAATAAGAGGTGTGGTCATGTGTGCCACAATAGAAACATGTAGGAACTATATTTTTATTATAAGACTTTTTATTAGTACGACTTACAGGTTTCCTATATGGTCTATTTCTATGGGATGAGGGGATATATCCTAATCTAGAGTGGTCACCAACGTTTCTTGTTTTACTTAGCAAGGTATCTAATTGGTGTTGACTATCAGTAAGTTTTGCGAGTTTTTCATTTAGTTTAAAATTCTCATTTTTCAAGTCCTCACAAGACTCACAGATATTTGTTTGACATTATTTATCGTTAGCGCAGTCGCATGAATTACAAGAAAAAATTAGATCTAAGGTTTCATTTTTCCAGTTTTAACTCATCTAATTCTTTTTGTAGTTGTATTATTTTCTGATCATTTAGCAAAATTCCCCTTTTTCTATCGGCACTAATTCTTGCTAATTTCTTTAGTTCTTCATATATCTCAACATAAGCATCATATAAAACATCATATGAAGGATAATCATCAGAAGAGGATGATGTGTCAGAATATACCTAATTATTAGCATCCTTTGTGCTACCTGATCCGCAAGCCTCATCTGTTATAGTCATTAGGCATAGCTTGCCGGTCTCCTCTTGATCTGAGATGCTTGATATCGTTTCTTTCTCTGGTACATCCCAAACAATGTAAGCTTTCTTCAATTTGAAGTCCCGGGGAGTGCTCTTTTCTGAATCAACTTTCTTCAGGTAAGTGGGACATTGGAATTTCATGTGACCTGACTTACTACATTCATGGCAAGTGAAGTACTCTTTATTCTTGCCTTTTCTTGTTGATTCTCACGCTTCTTTCTTTTGAAATCGCTTGAAACCTCCTTTCTTCTTCAAGAATTTCCCAAATTTTCGCACGAGAAGGTTTACCGTTTCTTCATTAATGTCAGAGTCAGAATCGCCATTATCTACCTCTTCAGTAGGTTGCGATGTTGTAGCTTTAAGAGATATTCCCTTCTTTTTGCTGTCAGATTCTTCATGCATAGTCAGACGTCCAAGCTCCATCTCATGCCCTTGAAGCTTTCCGAACAGTGTTGCAAAAGGCATGGAATCAAGATCCTTAGACTCCATGATAGCCGTCACTTTAGGTTGCCATCTCCTGTCAAGACAGCGTAAAACTTTGTTAGTGAGTTCTCTTGTGGTAAACATTTTATCTAGAGCAATCAATGGTTTATAATATGAGTGAATCGTTTTTGCATATCGCCAATTTATTCACTTGGTAACATATGAAATAATTCGTATTCATGTGTTCGTGCATTCAGCCTGGCGTGCTTGACCTCGCTAGTGTCCTTGTGAGTCACTTGTAAAGTGTCCCACATCTCCTTGGCACTTTGACACGGAGATACCCGAAAGATTTCGTCATATGATAAGGTCGAGGTGATTATATTTTTGGCGCGGAGGTTATACTAAACCTTTTTGTGCTCCTCATCGGTCCACAAGTTTTTAGGCTTTTCTTTCGGTTCTTCATCTACTAAGTGAAGTGGGACGAATGGCCTGCTGATCACGGATTCCCAAATATCCGAATCAATGGCCTCAATAAAAATCTTCATCCGGACTTTCCAGTAGGCGTATCGCTCGCCACTAAATATGGGAGGGCGGTTAATGGATGCACCATCACTGCCAAAGGGGTTGGTGGAACCCATTTTAATTCCCTTAGGAACACGCGGATACGGTTGAGTTAGCACCTTGCACTAGCTCTGATACCACTTGTTAGGTATCAGTGGCCTAAACACAGCCAGAAGGGGGGTGAATAGGTGTAGCGGTTATCAATTACCGTTTCTCGCACCAAAACCCAGTTCTGGAAAACATCCCAGTTAATCGATTAATCAGTGGGCTTAATCGATTAACACACAACAGAAACAGAATGATCAGATCAGCTAGTTGCACAGTTATTTCAAAACAGATAAGCAGAGATACAACAGATATATTTATGCAATATTAACAAGGATATAGCAAGGTATAAGCATGCAAAATATCAGCTTCAAACTCGAATTAAAACAGTAAGAATTATAAATGAGATTAAGAGAGAACAACTTGCACAAATGGATTTTTATCCTAGTTCGTTTGCGGTCTACTACAAACTACAGCTATGCCTCCCGTTCTGATCCCTTCTGATCTTGGTAGATTTTCTTCTTCGCTATAATGAACAATTAGTATAATCACATACACCAATTTAATTTACAAGACTCAAGATGCTTCTTTCTTGAATTCCTATAACATCTAATCCTTGGATTGACTATCCCTATTGGCTGAGAAAACCTTTCTCGCGATCCATCCCCAGCCAAGATCCTCGTTCTCAATTCAAGACCTCCTAGTCTTGGCGAAGAATCACTCTATCTCAATGGTGGTAAGATACCAAGAGACTAACCCAAAGTACAAACAAAATACAAAAAATAGAGTTGTACCAATCACAAAAATGCTCAAATTATAACTATGACAAAACTTCAAGGATTAACTCACTCTCAAGAAACACAAGTCATCATGCATATGTGAGTTAATAGAAAATAGTAAACACAAAATATTTCTCTTAAAATCTCTAGCAAGAATGCATGAACATGCAAGAAAAAATGGATGAGATTAAGCATATGAAAACAGCATGCAAAATACACCATAAACAACTTCAGCAAAGCATGTTAATCTTTTTTCCTCACACATGCATTTCTCTCTGCCAACTACAAAGTAAATCACGAAAATATGCTCTCTAATCAAATCTAAACAATAGTATGCAATACTATATGTTTATGCAATTTGCCTAAGCTTATACAAAACAGATTTGACCCTTCAAATCGTTGCATTCAGTTAAACAGTTAAAACAGAAAACAATTATAACATAAAACGACATGTTAATCGATTAAGTTGTCATGTTAATCGATTAACCAGTATAACGTGATTAAATAGAAAATTGTTGTAACAGAAAAACAGATATAACAGAAAACATTTGAGTTAATTGATTAAGTCACCATGTTAATCGATCAACCAACATATTAAAAATGTGATTAAAAAGGCAAACTTATTCATATGTTATCCTTAACTCTCATATACATGTTTTAGCAATTATATTATGCCTAATATACACATATAACATATAAGATTAATGTATGAACATACAATAAACTAGATGATATGTCTCATGAATATGATATGATAATTATAATGGCTTGTGAGACTTGCATCTAGGTTTACCTCACCTATACTCACTCACTCTCACTCACTAAGGCACACATCCCAAACTACTTAGAATTATGACTCTATTGATATAACCTAGTCTATATATAACCAATGAGATCTAGGCATGTTGATTGTTGAGCCAATCTTCAAGCTTTAATAAAACTTTGTCTTCATCAAAACATAGACAAGACATTGCTAGTGCAATCCTTGACACTTTACACTTTGCACTTTCAAGTTTTAATCTTTTAAAGTTTCACAGATAACATTTATTATACCATAATAAAACATGAATTATAAAAAACGTAATATATAATTAATTCTGAATTAAAAATTATTAGAAATAATTAGAAGTTTTTAGCTATATTCATAATTACGAGGTATAAGCTTACAACTACAAGATAGTAAAACAAATTTGAAACCCTTGAGAGGCAACAATCACAAGAACAAGAATGCTCCAAGAAAAAGAAGAAGAAAAATGATTGAAAGAGGAATATAGGACTCAATATTATTGATAAATTGATTAATTTACAATGAAGGAATAAGTTTTCTTTTATTGAAATATCAAATAACTACTTTCCTAACTAACTATCCTAATGAATGACATGTGGCATAACTGGATTTTAAAAAGACAACGAAAATAACTTGTTCAATAAGTTATGTAGTATGCAAATCTTATGTTGGCACTGCCATATATATATTGTCCCATCCTGATTTTCGCGCGCACAATTTTCATAGAGTTGTCACTATATTTTTTTCAGTAAAAAATGTAGGAAATTTTTTTGGCCCAATCATATTGAGCATTGGACTTTAAAATATTTGTTCGGGAGTTGGTTACAGAATATGAAATATATTAGCATTATGTTCGTCCATACTAATATGGTATCCTCACTAACTGCAAGATGAGATCTTGGTCCTACGTATCCTTATGAGTAATAGAGAATCAAGACTTATGTAGTTCCTTGTATAAAATTGTTTGTTGATTATGTATATTTTATTATATATATTTTTAGAAAATGTGATGTTTAATCTTAACTAATTTTATGTTAAAATGAGTTAAGTACATCTTTTATGTCTGATATCGCATCTCATATTAATGATTAGTTAAGGTCTCATAGTTTTTTTTTTTTAGAATTAAGTAATTAATATCATTAACTTTAAGGAAGTGAAGTGCAACCTTTGTATCTGACAATACGTCATATCTTAAAATTATAATGAATGTTATATTTTTTATTTCTACATTTTATTAATTTTATGGGTAGATTTCTAACATGTTAACATGCATTGAGTGAACGATTGAGATGTACGAGATCAAATAACACAATCCAAAATTATCCACCTGCTTCAATGTAGGCCTCTAGTATTACAGAGCAAATAATAGATACTTCATGTCATGACTTTGGGAATAAAAATATTTTAGTGATACTAAAAATCTTGAAATTATTGTATCACCTATAAATAGGTAAAATCAATCTTTTAAATATTATAAAATCACAAAAAGATATTTCATTCCCTATTTTTATTTTTTACCTAATTGGAAAACCAAAATTGGAGAAAAAAATCCTTTAATATCATTGACTTGTTCTAATTGGAAATATTGTGCAACATAATCAAATTTACTTAATCTAATTTGATTTGTTTTGCTTATTTTCATATTACGACTTTCATCTCCACGTTGAGTGAATCTCTAAAGATTTAATTTTTAAACTAAAGTGATTTGTGTAACACAATGTAATTGATACGATTTACCAAAAAGATGTTGGTTTAGTAGTGTAGGACATCGCTAGATCTTCAGAATGACCAAAAGATAAATGATTCGATTTTTGGGAGCGACACTTATTGGGAGGAGCATCAATGAAGCCCAAAAGAGATTAGTTCCTTACCGAAAAAGGTGAGAGAATACCCTTCATAATACCAAACAAATAATTGATACAATTTTTTTTATAATTTGATTGGCATATTTCCAAATTGCAATCTTTAATTTATTTGATGACCAACTTTTTAGGAAAAAATGCATACACAAACAATGTATGAGTTTTATACATTGTTATTATAATAATCTATTATTCATATTTAAATATGATTGACTATTTATAAATAATATAAATGAATGGTAAATATATACTTATTGATAAATTTACAACTGATAGTGTATATTATAAGATAAGAACACAAACTAATAAATGCAAACTTCGAGTATTTCATAAGATAATTTAAAAATATAAAGCACCTAAATAGAGTGCATCAAGACTATTATAAAGAGGAGATTTGAGCTAGAAGAAGCAACTAGTTCCGCCACCAACGTTTCTAGTATAGTTACCTTATTAATCTGGTTCAATAATTTGAGTTTACTACACAGCCAATATATATAAAGAAAAAATAATTTATCACACAAACCATAAACATTGATGCCTTCTGCTGACATGTTTTGGGTTATGATTTAGTCATTCAAAATATACTAAAAAGCTGATGTACTTGTTATTTAGAGAATCAAATTGACAACACTTCTAGATTTAAAATATCAAAAGTAATAAACAATTGGTAGTTATATGATTTGAAGTTCAATATATAAATTTTAGCAATTCATATATTGTATTTATAAACATAAAATCAACAACAAAGAATTAGTCTAATGGTTGGGTAGCCTTGTATAATATTTGCCATTAACTGATAGGGACAATCAAAATGAAGAGAACTCTTCCATTGTGAGCAAGGATTAGAAAAAATAACAAAATAAATGTACCACACCAAAGCTTATATAGTAAGGTTTTATGCACTTAAATCATGTGGACCACTAATGAGTGCTTGAAGTCCTTGTTTTCTTCCAGGTTGTGCTTTTGGGCTGAGTGCAACAAGACCCACAGGTTTTACAGGCTAGTTCCTTAGGACTTAAGGATGGTCCTTAGAGATGAGCTCACGAGACGTTCTCATCCACCACATATTGAAGGTGCTGTCTCAATTCTAGACTCAGTTTTTTTATAGGACAAAATTTTCTTATAAAGCCAAAAAATAAGAAATTAGGGCAATAATATGTTGTCTCAAAGTATATCTCAAATCATATACCAAACCAATAAAAATATATCATATTAGTTAAAAAATTCAATATTTATTATTTTTTGTTTTTCCTTCGTTTTTCATTAGTTTGGAACTACTATCTTTGTTTCTGAAATTGAGATCCACCATAATACATCCTTCAAACTACATAATTACATATAATACTAAACTCAGTTTTGATTCTTCATTTTCTTCTCTAATAAAAGGAAAAATAGAACCAGACTATGTGTTAAAGTTGTTAGTTGTAATATTGTTTTCGTTAATCAATTAAGAGTTTAATTAATCAATTAATTAGTTAGTTATTAGTTAGACATTGTAGTATATAAATGGTGATCCCTTATTCCTTGTAACTCAATTCTATATAGAACGTTTTCATTTTCTTTCGTACTTCTTGATTCATCAAGAAGCTTTCTTTTCATAGATTTTTTTCATTCTTTCTTTCTTGCTTTATTAAGATTCATGCATGGTTCTATCATTTTAACACTATGCAAGAACATTGTTATATAGTATTTCTTAAGGTTTTTTCTGAAATTTTTTATATGCTGTTTTAAGTCTCCATTGCTAACAGAAAATAAATGTCATTTACTTAAAAAAAACACATACATATTGAAGCATAAGGAAATGGATTTATATACATAGTATCGTGCCTGTGACTTATTCTGATTGATAGACAACTGCATGTCATAGCAAAAGAAAAAGAAAACCCACTTCTAGTCTAGTATATACATTAAAAACCATATATTATATGGAGCCAAATTGACAGGTGCATTACTAATATTGTTGTAGAATTATGATGCTGCAAATCTCTCAAAGTGACCAAGCCTATTGTCTGCTAATCTTGAAGCATAAGCTGATTTCTTGTAATCAAACCATGTAAACTCTTTGTATAAGCTTTCCTCATTTCCTTTCATGAGACATGACAATGGTGCTATTTTCTGACTCAGTGGTGGACCACCAAAATAAATCATTGAGAGCCTGGAATCAGACCCATTTGCCAAAACCCTGTGCCTCACACTCCTGAACCTCCCATTACTCATAACCTGTGTAATCACCGACCAAAATCAAGAAAATTAGGAAAACACATTAGAGTTAGTGATAAAGATAACCACATTAGAATATTTACAAGGCAAAGTAGAAAATCCCATTTAATATAATATTCAACCATGCTGACACAACATGATAAACAATTTTTTATATAATATATGTTATTATTGTTGAAAAAATAAGGGAGATGAATGGAAAAAAATAGATTACTTTTATATATATAATAGTTGAATGGAAAACGTGATAATTAAACAAGTCAACCAAAATTTGGACACACATTACAAAAGCTACTGCTGAAAAGGAAGATCCACATGTCATACCAGTTTCACATCTTATCCATAGGAACAGGAAAAGTAAGTAGGAAAAAAAAAGATAATATGTTAATTAGTTCACTTATTTCTAATTATTTATTTAGTCATCTTATAGTACTAATATTTATTAGAACTGAATATCATGTAAATTAATATCCGTTGCAGGTTTTTCTAGCATTTATAGGATTCAAACAAAATATATACCTTTTGTGTAACGTTGAATATCAATAATAAGTGTGTAACCGATAAATGATTGATATTATATGGTTATGTGATTACTATACCATGAATACTATATGCTCTTGTTAGAACCGGACCGAACTGGACGGTCCGACCGGTCTGACTGCTGATCGGATTTGAAAGCGGTTCTGGTTCGCCGTCTTAACCGAGTGAGAGTTGAACCGCTTTGAACCGGAAAAAATCCAGTCCGACTATGTTAAACCCAGTTAAACCGGATTAACCTGGGAAGTAAACCGGACGGTTCACTTAAAAATATAAAAAATGGGACAATGTTCTAATATTTTGTTTTACTATGGTCCAAAAAAAAATAATGAGGTATTATTCCAATATAATTATACATAATTATCAATTATATAAAGTTTTACATTTATATATAACTATATATTTATAAATAAAAATTATTAATTATATACGAAATCATCCGGTCAGACCAGACGGTTTAACCGTTTAAACCTAATACGGGCCTTTCCCGGTTTGACGTTCGCCTCGGGTTTCACAACACTGAGTGACTATATGTATGTCTTATGGACTAAGATGTTATTTACTATTAAAACATTAGTATTAGCATGTACCTGAAGAGAATCACCAACATTAATGAAGAAGGAGTTGTAATCAGGTGGCACAGCAACCCAACTCCTATCTTTGAGACAAATTTGTAAACCTGAAGTGTTGTTAGATCTCATCAATGAAATGATTTGTGGGTCTGTGTGCTCACCAAACCCAACCAACTTTTCATCACTCTTATTATCCAAAGCCATTTCAGGGCAAGGTGGGTAGTGGTTGAGCCTGAAAACGGAATCACTCTCTTTGTCCATTAGAAGCTTGCTGAACACATTCTTTTCCTCAATGTTCAATCCCTCAGCCATCAACTCAAGAATCTCACAACCCATCTTCCTCACAGCACACATATATTCATTCAACACACTGCCACAACAACAGCACCAAAATGAGAAAATAAGCACTTAACTTATTTGTTATTAACCATAATATTAAGATATTTTTGACAAATTTAATCATAGAACAATAATAGTCTAAATTATACAACTTATATTTTCTATATAATAAAGATATAGGATATGATACAATATAGATATGCTGATGAAAGAACATAAAATAATTTAAAAACGTATAAATAAAATTGTTTTAATATAACACACTACAACTATTTTGAAGTATCGTGCTTGGAAGCACGAATACCTTGCTATAAAGATCATTTTTTTTGTTAAGATTGACTGAGTTAAAATCTCATACCTAAACTTATCTGTGTTTTGTCCAAAAACTGAGGAGAGTCTCATAGAATTGTAATCTTGGTTATTTTTTAGAAGAAGGTATTCAACCCAACCAACATCACCATTTACTCCAATTTTCTTGTTACCATAACCAAATGGATTAGGTGGACCAGCTTTCTCTTTCTGATTATGGGGAAGAGAGAAAAAGTTGATGGCTTCAGACTCCAACTTTAAGATAGCTTCTATAGGGACACCATGGTTGATGACCTTGAAGAATCCAAACTCCTCACAAGCCTTCACTATGAGGGCCTTTGCTTCCGGTTTGGAAAGGTCCACCACAGGAATGGTGGATAATGTGGATGTTTTGTTGCAGTTCCTGATATAGGAATACCTCTCAGTTGTTTGTTTTGACAACACTACCATTTTTGGCAGCTTTTGATGTTGCCTTGAATATGAAAGAGATAGAAACACAAAGATGTTGAAGAGTTTTGAAGGTATTTGATAAGCTTGAGTTTTGGGTAGAGAGGATGCTTGAGAGAAATAATGGTTTGGGTTGCTTGGCTATTTATACTGAAAGTTGGTGGGGATGAGGGGGAGAGAGTAGGAGAGAAACACACACAACAACCTAACCCGAATTAGTATATATTCATCTCAATACAATCTGAATTAAACAAGGAAAACTCATTCTACGTAAGGTTAATTCAGGTTTTCCCAACTTCAAATATTAGGTTCATGATTGGGTTTAGTATAAATGATGTTCAACCTCAAACCTATTTCAAACTTGATTTATATATTAAATATCAAATTATAATATTATATATATATATATAATATATAATATGTATAACACCAAAGAGTAAAAAAAATCCATATAAATGGTAAGACATTGGTTACTAGCTTGGATTACCCAAAAAATTTACATAGGTGCAAATGATAGTCTTTTTAGCCCTGTAGTATTTAGGTTCTAGGTTGAACAAACACAAATCCAATCACAATTTGCATAGATGCTATCCTAGAGAGAAAGTTAGATTATTCAATAACGTCTAATCTTGAGATAAACAAATTTTACAAGTAATGGTTAGTAACTTAGAAAAAATTTCTTTCTAGATTGTCCATTTTGAATTACCAACCTTTTTAAAAGAGTATATATCAACATTCAGCAACACAATCTTGATAAAAAGCAGTCCAGTCATCACCTACCTTATGAGAGGACAACTATTAGCTTAGATTTCCTCCACTAAAATGCATGCCAATTTTATTTATACTACTTAATAGCACGTACTTTTTATTTATTAAAATGTATTTTAATTTATTATATATTAATAGCAATATTTTTACTGTAATTTTTAAATTTTAGAATGAGACTTTAATTATATATGTGATGAATTAGTGACATATACAAAATTTGCATATAAAATTAAATAATATTATATTATACTTTAAATAATGAAATTTCTTCATTAGCCAAATAAAGGTAAATTGATAATTAGCCATAGTAGGATGGTTTTATCTGCATCCTCACATTTACAAATGTCATTGTATGCAACATTTCAAATACCATAAAGTTGATCATATGAAAGAGGATTGATCCAACTTAATTTGTGATTTTGAGTTCCAAACCAACTATGTAACTGCATTAAATATTTGAAGTCAAAGTAATGATGATAAGTGTAGTCTAAAAAAAAAGAAAAATGGACATAGGAATTAAATAGTAATTATGTACCAAAAAATAGTAATTTATCATGATATATTAGTTGCTTTTATTTTTGATATATTGCTGAAGGAAAAAACCTAAGATGTAAGGAAAGCTATGTCCATGGCATCTTCCATGATAAAAAAATCCACCCTCAACAAGTTGGTGTTCTATTTTTCATAAATATATGGTTTATTATTTGTTCTATAAAAGTCCTGGCTTTATAATAAAAATCCAAAAAAATGAAAACATTAGTTTTAGACACAACTGAAAAAGAATTAAAGAAGTTCATTCAAAAACAAGATAATTTTATTGCTATTTTGATTCAATCATGATGAAAACAATACATCAACAAAGATGAGTTCAAATAAGTATAGTCATTATTAGAATCATAATTATGATCATTACTCCGTATGATTATAATTAGTCACGTGGATGGGATTCCACTGATTAATGATCACTTTTTGGTTTTTCAGTTTTCTCTCTGAATTGATGTTTTTACCACTATTATTATTTTGATTTTTGTGGTATACATTTTTTTACTGTTCAAATTGCAGCTTATGCTCATCGAAAACAGTAGGGAATGACATCTTTCAGTGGTAACTTACGGAAACAAGAACTGTAGAACATGATGATTTGATATGATCAGCAGGTTCTCAGATATTCATGTTTTCAAAGCAATATAGTGATTTTTTTATAGCCATGCACCATTCATGGAAAAATTGCTACTATAGTAGCAAGTAAGCACATTCCTATATTCTTCAAAAATGCTAGTGTCTCTTACCTATGTTGCTCAAATTATTGATCCAAATTAATGTAGATTCCTCCTTATCCAAATCAATGCCTAGGTTTCCAAAAACCATATGCTAGATTTGTTAATTTGTTCCATTAATTTATTGTTCATTTGGATTTTTGAATGTCATTTCAATTAGTGTGTAATTCTCAATTTCTCATGGGTAAGTGTTCATAAAGAATAATAATTTGTTGTTATAAATTCTGTTTCAAATCATATTTTAGATTAATGAAAATATGTTATTTAAATTTAAAAAATTAATTATTTATTATTTTATTTATTTTTGCTTCAATATTATCAGTTTGAAATATAGTTTGTGCCTAAATTTTAGGAGAGCTGATCTGTCTCCTAATTAAGACACTCTTTAATCCTCTCTCTTTTGCATCCACTTTCATACTTTGTTCAGTTTATTGCATATAATACTACCAAGTCCAAAATCTTGTCCAATTAAAATCATGATTAATTTAACTATCTGCAGCTTTTGCTCCCTGCTTTTTCCAATTAAAAAAAGCTAATAGTTTAGTCCTTCTATGAAATTTATGAATTATCTAATCTTTTCGTCCACTTTCTGCATTACTTACCACCTTCCTATGACTTTGTTGTCCCAACCAAAATTATTAGTCTGATTAAGCTATACTCTTTTGCTGTCAAATTATTATGTACAAATTGACTGGGATATTAATTTATGGCAAGTTGGTAACATGGTCAAATTGACTGGAAAGCTACCTTTAGCCTTAATTCTCCATTTTTTCCTAGATAGTTCAGTTTATCTTTTTATTTTTTGTGTTTTTGTTCCTCTTTGTATGAAGTTTCTTTATCATTCCTATTTTATAATATATCATAGAGGTTACCTTGTTTATGTATGAAAAGTGGACCACTATAGTCAAATATGAAACGATTTACTAACACCCATGCAGTTGTTAACTGACAAGAAGCTTGATTCATTTAATTAATTTTGCCAATATATATTACTTTACACTACCATAATTTTATAATTATTTTAAATGTAGTCAAATATTATCTACAAATTGATTCATTTACTTGAATAAGAATTTGTTGTCCTAAATAATATATCGAATCATGTCCTAGATCAATAATATTGAAGCAAAAACAGAAAAACAACAAACATTTAATTTTTTAATTGATATAACATGTTTTCATTTATTCGAACATGGTTTAGGAATATTATTATTATCATACTCTTCGGCCTTGGATTCATGCCTCATTTCCATTTTTTTTTCTATTTCATGATATAGGCTTTAGTTTTCTGTTTTTTCTCCAAATATAACCATTAACTTTTGGCGCCAATTTATGTTTTGTTAGTTAGTTTTGTTGCTTGCTTTTCAAGCATTCCAATTCTGTATAAATAGAACCAGAATTGGTTCTTCAAAGTAATGAGAATGAGGTATATTTCATTGAAGTCTTGTAAGATGGTATCAGAGCTATGCTGCGCATTTTCTAAAAAATTCTCTGTCAAAGTAACAAAATAACCATTGTCGTTACTAACATTCTTCTTCTTTCAAAGTTCAATCCAAATTCATCACCATCATTGAAGAACAAGCTCTCTTCTTGAACGGTTTGAGAACTGTGATTGAGTCTTCTTTAAAAGGTTTGCTATTTCTCATCTCATTCTATATTCATTCTGCTTTGTTTGGTTTAGTCTTAAGGGAACCATGGTAGGCATTGATTTTGAAGATTCTCACCCTTGTTCCTTCCACAATTGACCTACAAAACCCCTGCAATCCTTACTATCTCCACCTTGGAGAAAACCCAAGGTCTGTCCTTGTCTCTCCCCCCTTGAAGGGGGAAACTATCACTCATGGAGAAAATCCATGAGGAGAGCCTTGCTCTCAAAGAACAAATATAAGTTTGTAGATGGATCAATCAAAATGCCAAAAACAAGTGATCCAGATTTTGATACATGGGAAAGGTGTAATACAATGGTGGTTTCTTGGATTACAAGAACACTAACACCTCAAATTGCCCAAAGCATTGTGTGCATAAATAGTGCCCAAGAACTTTGGCAAGATTTAAGAGAGAGATTTTCAAAAGGGAATTACTTTAGGATGTCCAATCTGTTACAAGAAGTTCACTCCATCAAACAGGGTGATAGAGATATTAATGCCTATTTCACTAACCTCAAGACACTATGGGAAGATTTAGAATCCTTAAGCCAACTACCTGCATGCACTTGTAATATACAATGTAAGTGTAACCTTGTCAAAAGCATCAAAGAAAGTAGGGAAGCAGAATATCTCATCTGTTTCTTAAAAGGCCTGAATGATCAATTCCAGACCTCTAAGTCTCAAGTTCTTCTTATGGAACCTTTGCCCACCATCAACAAAACCTTTTCCTTAATTTTCCAAGCAGAGGGACAATTCGATGAACAAAATCTAGAAGAATCCAATACCCTTTTCAACACCAACAACCAAGATCAGACTTGGAAACAAGCATCAAGAAGAACTTCCTTCAATTCTACGAGAGGCAGAGGTAGAACAAGTGGGAGGACCTACAACAAAAGATTCAATCCAATAAAGGTATGCACTCATTATGGCAAAGAAAGACACACTATAAAAACATGATATTTCAAGCATGGTTTTCCTCCTAATTACAATAAATCAAGACTTGCCATGAGTTCTATTAATAGCATCATAGAGGGACAACCAATAATTGAGATTACTGATAAGAACAAGAAAACTAGTTTGCAATTCAATTCTGAACAATTTGCTCAACTCACTTGTTTGCTGCAAAAGGCAGAGATCATTCCTTCTGCACATCATGTTAATCAATTGAGTTTAACCAACACTGGCATAACAACCACAACAGATTCTTCATATCACAATACTAGTTCAGGTAAAATGCATTATTGGGTTTTAGATAGTGGAGCTATAGATCATATGAGTCCATCCTTATCTGATTTTGACTACTACCAATCTATTAAACTTGTTACCATTAGATTACCAAATGGTTCAACTACCATTGCATATTATTGTGGAACCATTACACTATCTACTGATTTAGTTCTTTATAATGTATTGTATATACCTAATTTTCATTATCATTTTATCTCAATACACAAACTCACTGCCTCACTTAATTCCAGATTGATATTTAACAAGTCTCATTGCCTTATTCAGGATATGAGTACCTTGAAGATGATTGGACATGTTAAAGCTATCAATGGATTATATGTGCTCAATATGGCTGCAACTTCAAGTAGATTCAATTTACATTCTGTTAATGCTATTACTGATAATACTCACAACACTTATTTTGATTTGTGGCACTCTAGGTTAGGTCACCCTTCTAATTCTGTCTTGCATACCATTTCTAAACAATTTTCTGATGTTAAGTACAATGCTGCTCATGTTTGTGATTTCTGCTATATGGCAAAGCTAACTAAATTGCCCTTTCCAACTAGTTTGCACAAAAGTAGTTCCACCTTTCACATGGTTCACATGGACATATGGGGACCAATTACTATCCCGTTCATTCATGGCCATAGATACTTCCTCACTGTTATAAATGATTTTAGTAGGCATACATGGTTATTCCTAATGAAAACCAAAGGAGAAGCCATAACCCTTGTCCAAAATTTCACTACCCTTGTCCAAACTCAGTTTCATAAGGTTATGAAGACTATAAGAACAGATAATGGCCCTGAGTTTATTATGCCCTCCTTTTATCAAACCTTGAGATAATACATCAAACAAGTTGTGTTGAGACACCTCAACAAAACTCTATGGTTGAAAGGAAACACATACATCTTTTAAATATAACAAGGGCAATTTTATTTCAATCCCATTTGCCCAAGGTTTATTGGGGCTATGCAGTCAAACATGCCACCTTTTTAATCAACAGACTGCCCAACCCTGTGCTTCAACATAAGTCTCCATATGCTCTCTTACATGACCATGAACCATCTCTAGACAACCTAAAGGTATTTGGTAGTCTATGCTATGCATGCACCCTTCAACACCATAGAACCAAACTTGACTCTAGAGCCAAGAAGTGTGTTTTCTTAGGATATCAACATGGAACCAAGGGTTACTTACTTCTTGATCTCAATAACAGAGAGATTTTTCTTTCAAGAAATGTGGTTTTTAAAGAACATATCTTCCCTTATGTCATCCTGCAACCTTCCATCCAACCAACCTCATCACCTAGTAACCTTAGAAGATCTACTAGAAATAGACACCCTTCATCCTACCTACAGGACTTCCACCACTCTCTCCTTCACCAAGCATATTCTCCCACATCCTCTAGAATTAATCATCCATTATCCACTATACTGTCCTACCATAGCTTAACACCTAAACACTTACATCACACCCTATCCATCTCAACCGATATGAACCTAAAACATATAATCAGGCCATCAAATCCCCTCATTGGATAGAAGCTATGCAGAATGAGCTTAATGCTCTTGACCTTAACCACACTTGGTCTTTGGTTAACCTACCACCCAATAAGATTCCTATAGGTGCCAAATGGGTTTACAAAATTAAGAATAGGGCTGATGGTAGTATAGAAAGATATAAAGCAAGGCTTGTAGCAAAGGGGTATAACCAAACTGAAGGGATTGACTATTTTGAAACCTTTGCCCTTGTGATCAAACTCACCATTGTGAGGCTTTTTCTTGTTATTGCCTCTTGCCAAAATTGGACTTTGCACCAAATTGACATTAATAATGCATTTCTTCATGGTGACCTTCATGAAGAAGTATACATGTCCATACCACCTGGAGTTACTGGACACAAACCCAATCAAGTATGCAAGTGACACAAATCAATTTATGGCCTAAAGCAAGCAAGTAGACAAATGTACCACAAGTTATCCTCTACTCTTTTTTCCCTTGGTTATTCCCAATCTCAGCATGATCATTCCCTGTTCACAAAATCTGCATCTAACCACTTTAAAGTTTTACTAATATATGTGGATGATCTTATTTTAACTGGCACTAATCCTTCTGAAATCTCTTTTGTTAAGCATCACTTGCATCAGTTATTTCGAATTAAAGATATTGGCCCTTTAAAGTTTTTCCTTGGAATTGAAATAGCAAGAAGCTCCAAAGGCATAACATTATGTCAAAGAAAATATGCTTTAGACATTTTATCAGATACAGGTTTCTTATCCTCTAAACCAGCAACAACACCTATAGTGAGAACATCCAAGCTGCACCAAGGAGATGGTGACCCTCATCCAGATCCTGCCTCCTATCGAAGATTAGTGGGCAGATTGCTCTACTTGACCAATACAAGACCAAACATATCATTTGTTGTCCAACAACTCATTCAGTTCATGACTTCTCCTACAACAACTCATCACAAAGCTCTTACCAGGGTACTTAGATATATCAAATTTGTACTTGGCCAGGGCTTATTCTACCCATCATCTTCTCAACTCAAGCCTTCTCTAATTCTGACTGGGCATCATGTATAGACACCAGAAAATCCATATTTTGTATTTGTGTATTCTTAGGAGATTCACTCATATCCTGGAAATCCAAAAAGCAACAAACAATGGTCAGGTCTTCATCTGAGGCAGAGTATAGGGCACTTGCTTCAACTTCTTGTGAACTTCAATGGATCACTTACCTTATGCAATTTCTTCAAATTCCTTACACTTCTCCAGCTTTGTTATACTGTGACAATGCCTCTACTTGTCACATTGCAAACAACAATGTCTTCCATGAACGCACAAAGCATATCGATATAGATTGCCATGTGGTGAGAGAAAGACTTCTTCAACAACTCTTTCATTTACTTCCCATCTCATCTTCAGAGCAATATGCGGATATTCTTACAAAATCTTTGGATCCAACACCTTTCCATTACTTACTTTCCAAGCTTGGAGTAGTTAACATCTACTCTCCAGCTTGAGGGAGGCTATTATCATACTCTTCAGCTTTGGATTCATGCCTCATTTCCATTTTTTTATGTTTCCTGATATAGTCTTTAGTTTTCTGTTTTTTCTCCAAATATAGGCGTTAACTTTTGGCGCCAATTTCTGTTTTGTTAGTTAGTTTTGTTGCTTGCTTTTCAAGCATTCCAATTCTGTATAAATAGAACTAGAATTGGTTCTTCAAAGTAATGAGAATGAGGTATATTTCATGGAAGTCTTGTAAGAACTATTTAGACCAACAAGTCTTTTGTCCCATCTACTTCTCCCATTCAATTAAAAGTGAGTCATTATTCATTTGTATAAAAAAATGTTACATGAAGACAGCTGATGCAATGTAAGGGAAAGAAAGTTATCAACTCACGTATGAACTAAGAATTTTCTCCACCAAAAAAAAGTTCTTCTAAATCTTAAAATTAGTTGACTAAAATTTGAATTAATACCAATATATTTATTAATATAACACATACATATACAACTAAATCTACCAATGTGTGTTGGTAAAAGTTAAAGGAATGAGATTTCGGTCTTCAAATTTATGTGTATGTAAAAATATTATTGAGATAAATTTTCACTTTGGCACCTGACATTACGATAATAGATTAGTCTTTCATCGATTGAGCGGGAGTAAACTATAAGAAATCATTTAAAAAATACAAATCTTACCCTTTTAGACGATTACTATAAATAAAATCCACTTCAATATTTTTTTGGTCTAGATGGGTTTCTTCTTTTTTTAGTGTGTTTTGGTTTTCTATTTTTCCTACTTGAGAGAATTATTTTCAATTATCTTTTTATAATTAATGAATCTTTTTCCTTTAAAAAAAATAAGATACGGTACATCCTTGATACAACATATGTAAAAAGCTCATTCAATTGATATATTTGACTTTATAGTGAGAAAATTTCTATTCTAACTAGTGAAAGTAAGACTTGATTATTTATATTTAAAAATTTAGTTCAACAAGATAAAAGGGAAAAGATATACTAGCTGGATAGTATTTTTTTCACTAACAGATTGGTAGCTGTAGTTTTCATTAAGTTCATAATACCCCAATAATTTTAAGAGAAAAAAATGTATGTATTTACCGTGTAAGAGTTTTTTATACAGTCAGTACATCATCTAATATCTATTTTTTAGTATTATTGACTATTAAATAAAAGTAATATAAATGAATGATGGATGATTGTTAGATATTTACGGAACGACAAGTGTACCGTATCGTACAAGTAATAAAATCCGGTAAAATACCAGGATATCGTCCTCAGGGAGTAGAGTGGATTTACATTAATTCCTACAAAAATGAATTGAGTATATATTTGCAATGGTGTTTGTATAAAATTTTATGTTTAATTGTAAAAACTCATAAATTGAATAAAAAAGCAAGTAAAATAAATTGGGATCGAAGTGCATCGTTCTTTCCCAATGACATCCATGGATTCAATTACAAGTAAATTATGAAGTTACTGATTCAGATGCACATATCATTCAAATTATTCACATCAATCCCTTGAGTATAAAATCCTTAGATAATTGCTCAAATA
Source organism: Lupinus angustifolius (assembly GCF_001865875.1). NCBI lineage: Eukaryota > Viridiplantae > Streptophyta > Magnoliopsida > Fabales > Fabaceae > Lupinus > Lupinus angustifolius. The sequence goes on from NW_017723585.1 coordinate 20,082, forward strand.
TCAATTCCTTGGATATTTGACCAATTAACTAGCATTACGTTCCATGTAAAAGCAATTCATGCCTCATTCTCCATTCCTAGAGTAATGATGTATGAAGGAAGATGATCCAGGTTCAGTGTCAAGTTTAACTTCCCAATTAAACTTGAACCCAAGAACAAGAAATTAGTAGCAAATTAAATTCATGCATTAAGAAGGAGATTAACTTCCCAAAATCAAATAACAATTACAATGGAATCGAATCCAGAAGTACAAATGTTAGAAGATTACATTTCGAATCCCTCAACAAGATCTAATCACTCCTTCTCACTATTACAACACTCAAATCGTGAAATTATACAAGGAATAATGTGAAGTAGAATCGTTTCCACGATTTCTATCCTAATCCCCTTGTTTTTCTCTCTATTTTCGTGTTGAATATGTTCTGAAAAGTGAAATCCTCCTTTATGACTTCCAAAAACTGCCAATATTAGTTCCAACTTCCAAGTCCTCGCCCAAGCTAGAGATTCTCGCTTGGACGAGTAAATAAGAGGATTTCAAACTCGAGTATCTCGCTTGGGGGAGACATCCCTCGCTTGAGCAAGGATCCCTCTCTTGGGCGAGGATCCTTCGCTTAAGTGAGGACCAAACATGACATCAGGTCCTTTTTTTCTCCAATTGTCGCTTGGGCGAGGGACAACAGTGATTTCTGATGATTTTTCTCCTATTTGTGGCTTGGGCGACCCTATCCTCGCTTGGGCGAGGCTTGCGGTGCTCAGAATTACCAATCTTCATCCTTTTCTCCTTTTTTTCTTAAATCTTATCCTGAAACAACATAAACACATAAAATTTCCTACACAGAACAAGATCACTAAGTTATCAGGAATCTTACACAGTTATAGCATAAATGTGCACTAAGTACCCAAAAAACATATGAATTTCCTTAACAATTTAAAAAAACTCCCCCCCCCCCAACCTAGAATCTTGCTTGTCCTCAAGCAAACTAACAAAATACAATTCAGTTCAATGTATCTTCTTTTTCAAAAATATACATTCATCCAATCATGGCATGGCTAGAATCATTCACTTGTTGTTCACAAAGACTTGTTTCATACTCAATCATAGTGGATCAAGTTCCAATTATTAACATAATGCAAATGCAGTTTAATTTCAAACAGAATAGCAAGAATAATTACTCAGTTTAGTCAAAGAAACTCTTTCGATCTCACAGGTCATGTGTTTCACTCATCTCTTTGTTGGACCCCAAACAATTTGGCTTCGCCTTTCAGTTCAATCAACCATGTACACAGGTTCAATCATGGATCTTAAGTACTTTATCAGGGTTGTAATGAGGTCTGACTACAAATAAAATTGGTTTTTCTAGGATTCAAAAAGGGAGGTAGACCATTAGTGCATACTTACCTTTTCTTCTCATGTTTCCTTTCCAATTTCTTTGTATCATGTTCTTTCCTATCAACCATTAGATTCTCCTTCTTCAATCGATTCTTTTCCTTTGAGTCACTATTTTCTCGCATGACTTATTTTTCACTTATTTCTTTCTTTTTGTTGCTTCATGCTTTACTATTTATCACATGGTTGAAGAAGGAGCCTTTTTTATTTCACTACCGTCATAAACACAGACTTCATTTCATAGTGCACAGTAAGACTCATATGCACTAATGATCTCTCTCCACGAGTATGGGGATTGATATATTTTGATGTGGTTTCGGTGCATAATTTTTCACAATAAAGAAACTTTTCAGGTTAAAGGGGCTACCAAAAAAATCAAGTTCATAATTCGTTTGGGTAGGCTTTCTGGCTGTAGTTCAACTATCCTAAACTAAGCCTTAATCATTTCCATGTTATTCTCTACCTAATGATAATAAAAAATCAGGCACAATTCATTGGTGAAATCCAGCAAAGACACTCATCTATGTTTGGGTACACTCCCTCACCCGGTTATAGACTTTTTCCTTTAACTAACTGATCATTATTCAACCTATTCGGTCCGTGTCTAAATCAACATTCACATCCCGAAACAGTCAAACTTCAGAACCCTAATCATTCACAATCACAAAATCTTATCTCAAAATTTAATTCACATGTTTCTAGCACAACACAATTGGACAACAGTAAACACAATTAACCAGACTTAGTTTCATTGACTACACATTTTGTCACTAAACTTGCAAACAAACAACATACATAATTAAAACATATAACATTTACTCATACACCCTAAACATACAATCTAAACAGTTGTCCTAAACAATCCTACACATGCATCCTAAACATGGATCCTAAACATTCATCCTAAATTACAAAACAGAAATAACAGAACAAATAACAGAGGAACCAGTTTCATCCAGTTCACAAATGCTCATCAGAGCAGAAATTCAACATCTTCGACATCTTCAGCATCACCATCATCAGCAACAATATCACCAGCAAAATCAGTTTCATCTGCAGCAGGTCCAGGAGCTCCTGACCCCTCTGGAAAGGTAGGTCTGACCCCAGACCAAGGAAACTGTTGAGTCAAAGTGTCCGTGGATCCCCAGAATTGGTTCCCCGAACTCAACTGTTGGAAAACATGAAACAACGCTTGCTGCTGGAACACCTGTCCTTGTCTTAACATCTCACTTTGGAGCTCCAAATGCTCCATATGTAGTGTTAGCATGTAAATTTGCTCCTAGGTGGAGACCTCCTGATATGGTGTCGAGTGTGGCATTGGTTGTACTGGCTCCGGTGGAAGTGGTTGTGGTTAAGATGATCCTTGGCCCTAATTTTGGTCGGGCTCCTCTTTGCAGTTTTGAGAGATGTACTACAAGGTAATATGAGGTTTTATCTTCTCGGTTCTATTCATCGCAACCCCATGATGTGCGCACAATTCAGTGATCAGAGAAGGGAATCCCAGTGCACCCTTCTTTCCAGCCCGCACAATAGTTTTGTACATCTCCTCTGAAATGATTTCAGCCACATCGATTCTCAGGCCTTCGAGGATGGCATAGATAATGTGGCAGTCAAACTGTAACGCTCCGGAAAATACTCTTTATTTATTATGCGGAAAAGTGAGTAAATGTTTTTTTTGAATTGGTGATATAAAATTGTTTCCTTTTAAAAACCTTTCTTTTCCGGGACATCACTTTAAGTAACATATAACGTGGAAATCAAAATCGGTTACCTAACGGTAACTGAAATGATACAACATTTCCTGAATATACATCTTCATAGATATAAAAGATCATAAGTACTTAATATACATATCCAACAAGAAAGGGCGGAACTATTAATCGTCGCCAAAAGACACTAAACAAAGACATGAACAAACTGAAGTCGTCAGTGTTTCAAAAGTCACAAAATGATAAGCAACTCCCAGTGGCTAACTCCAAGGCTAGGGTACTGCCTCTCCTCAATTCCTCATGCCCCCTCCTGGAACATCATGGACGTGTAGCTCCAAATCCGAGCAAAGCTGTCTATCTGACGAGCACACATCCGAAAAGCAAGCAATAGAAAAGAAGAGAAATAGAGAGAGTAAGACATCTAATGAATATAATTCATTGACGGCGTGGACTTACTCAGAATATTACACTCAGATATGAAAAGCAGATCATATATATATAACATATCACATTATAACTCATCAGTTGTTCTCGTAAACAATTATCCAATCCACATGAGTAATATAACCAAACTCATCAATTGTTCTCATAAACAATTATCTAATCAACCTATGTAATGTAAACAACACTTATTCCCAAACAATATCATAATTCACCATTTATCAATATATAATTCATCGACAAGATATCATGACTATAATTAAATAACACATAAGTGAAGATCATACTCCAATTAATAACATACACATATATTATCTATCACCGACATTATAACCCACCATTTATCGATATAAACAATAATATATCAACATACATTTCATAAACAAATATCATAACCATAAGTAATAATATGTGCATAAGGTTAATGATGCATGATGTTTGTAACTTAAATGTGGAAATCCACTTCCACAAGTGCAATATATGCATGCTATGTCATGATCATCATCATCCACCCCACACCAATATCTTCCCAATAACCTAGTCGGAAATAAATCAAGAGTATAGGTCCCATACCAAGCCACTTTGTACGCACCCGAAATAACATATCATCGCAAGGAAGTAAAAATAGATCGATTGGTTCCCTCG
>NW_017723586.1:0-50728 GCF_001865875.1 Lupinus angustifolius
TTCACACCCCGTGAAAGAAAGTATTCTGCAACAATATTGAAGAATGTACAACAATGGCAGATTGCCTTTACAAGTATGAAAGTAGTATAAATTTCAATCCAATCAACTCTTTATGTATACCAAGTAATAATGCTCTTTGGAAAACTTTGAAACACTTCTAAGCAACTTCAGAAAAACAACTTTGAAAGTTAAGGACTAGTTGCAAAAACTGTAGAGAAATAACTTTAGAATAAATTTAAGAGGTTTTGGACATTGTATAAGAGTTGTAAGAGATTTCGTTTGGAGGGAAAACATTTCATTTTGAAATAGGAAATCTCATGTAACAGCGCTCGGTAATCGATTACTGATAGTGGGTAATCGATTACCCAAACTCTCCGTCCATTGTTCATTTAAAATTAAATTAGAGTAATCGATTACAACAAACTGGGTAATCAGTTACTCAACTTTTCAAAACTGGTAATCTGTTACTCAAAGACAGTAATGGATTACTCTGAACAGTTTTGAGTTGGATAACTCTTTTCTCACACACGTAACCTGTTACTTAGATGAAGTAACCCGTTACACACTACTTTTGAAAATTGTTTTAAGTATTTTTAAAGTGTTTCAACTTTCTTTAAAAATTGTTTGAGCATTACTACTTTGCATATTTAAGAGTTTTAGGATAGAAATACCTATAGAGACTTAATCTAATTATCTTGAAGCTTTAATCTTCTTTGTCTTCATAAGTATTCTTCCTTTTCTTCTTTTTGGTGATGTTGGTGTCTTCATCAAAATCTTGCCAAGGTCAGGAGCAAAGATCTTCTTCAAAAAGAGGAGGTGTATGTAGATCAACCACCCAGTTTTGAAAATTTTAAATATCTGAACCATATTTATAAACTCAAGAAGGCTCTCTATGGTCTGAAATAGGCTCCTAGAGCTTGGTATGACATATTGAGTTCTTTTCTTTTAGAAAACAGGTTCGTGAGGGGTTTGGTTGACACTACTCTCTTTATCTCTAGGTTAGATGATCATGTATTGTTAGTTCAAATATACGTTGGTGATACAATTTTTGGATCTACTAACGACATTCTTTATAAAGAATTTTCTGATATAATGCAGGGAGAATTTGAGATGTCGATGACGGGTGAGCTGACTTTTTTTCTCGGGCTACAAATTAAACAAATGGAAAGTGACATCTTCATTAATCAATCAAAGTACTACAAGGAGCTACTCAAGAAGTTCGACATGGAAAAATGTAAAGAAGCTTCTATACCTATGGTGTCCGCTTGCTATCTAGACAAAGACGGAAATGGAAAAGCTATTGAGGTAACCAAGTATCACGGGATCATCGACTCTTTATTATAGTTGACTGCGAGCCGCCCTAATATTATGTTTAGTGTTTGCATGTATGCAAAATTTCAAGCATTACCTAAAGATTCACATTATAGTGTTGTTAAACGTATCATACGATAATTAAAGGGAACTATAAATATGGGATTATGGTATCCTAGGGATGCCTCACTATCCTTGGTAGGGTATTTCGATTCTGATTTCACTGGATGTAAGTTGGATCAGAAGAGCACTAGTGGTACTTGTCACTTACTAGGCAGTTCCTTAGTAGCATGGCACAATAAAAAGTAAGTTTGTGTTACTTTGTCCACCCCCGAAGCGGAATACATTGTCGATGGTGTGTGTTACGCTCAAATTCTCTTGATGAAGCATCAACTTAAGGACTTTGGTATTAATCTAGAAAAGATTCATATTAAATGGGATAATACAAGTGCCATAAACCTATCCAAGAATCCCGTCTTGCATTCGAGAGCCAAACATATAGAAATTAGGCATCACTTGTTACGTGATCATGTTCAAAAAAGCGATTGTGTGCTTGAATTTGATGAAACTACTAAACAATTAGCAAATATTTTCACCAAGCCCCTTTCACAAGATACCTTCTATGTTCTTCGAAGAGAACTTGGAATTCTTGATGAAAAATATATTGATTTAATTGTCTAGCAGTTTATTATTTGCCTCGCATGTTGAGTGCCTTGTATGCTTCAAGATTAATACTTGTTGAAGACATTCTATTCCTGATATGATTCATGATCTTTTATTATAAGCTCTATATGTATGTGTGTTTACCTAAAATGACTAAACATAGGTTAGAAATCTTAACATGCTTTTAAAACTCAAAAACTACTTGATTATACAAATTTGATGTCAGTTGATCGATTAACCAAGAGTCTTAATCGATTAAAATAAGTTCTAGTAGCTAAAACTTTATTCTCTACAAAAATTAATCGATTAAAGCTTCAACTTAATCGATTACTTGGGCTTATTTTTCCTAAAAATATGAAATTTTAACTATGATTAGTCGATTAAATGCATCACCTAATCGATTAACGACAACAAATAAAGTAGAAACAGTAGCATTTATGGCACTTTTCTAAAACCTCTCTACCCCCTTTTTTCTTTCTAAATCTTAGAGGCAACAACACAATCTGAATTCTTAGCTAAAACGAAGATTAAACCTCACCCTCTATCCATATTGCACTTCATTAAACCCTAATTTCTCTCAAATTTTCCAAGAAACTCGTTTTCCCTAATTGCAAACCCTAGGTTTAGGTTTCTTCCAAATTCCTCTTAAACCTCTCAATCCTCTCGGTTTTACCATCTACAGTGGAAAGAGGTCACTCAAAAAGGATTAAGACAACAACACAACACACACGAAGGACTCCGATTGCTTCATCTTTAAATCCAAGTATGAGGCAGGACCGTGGAGACCCCTACTACTCCCTCATTCTGCAGGAGACCCGATTGTCTAAATTTCAAGGAAGGAAACCTACGTATATCAGGTATGCCGACTTAATTTGGATGGCAGATCAAAACTTTGACTTTCAGAATGGCATGCAAGCTCAAGGAGCTGTTACATTTCTGGAATTAAAAGGAAACATATACCCTGCTCTAATTAGGGAATTCTTTGCAAACTTTAGGTATAAAGATGGAAAATATCGGTCCATGTTTTCTGGAAAATTATTTGAGTTAAGTGAGGAAATTTTTATGATTGTGGGTGGATTGTCTACTAATGGTGCTAGTATTGGTGACTGTGATTGAGTTAAAAATTTGGTTGATGCTCTTGAAGTTTATAAGTCATGTTTAAGAGAACCTCATTTGTATGTCCAAGGAGAGTTAACTAAAGTTGGATCATTTTCTGTGGAGAATGGACTTTTGCACTATCTGATAGCATATATTCTAGTTCAAAGGAACACAAATCATGCACAGCCCACCGTAAATTATTTGAGGTTCATGTATGATGTCAAGGAGAACTTCATGATAAATTGGTCTAAAAAGATCCTAAAGGTCATGTACAATGTGTCTACTTCGCAATCCAAGCTGCTACCGTACAATGTCTTTATTTCAATGGTTATTGATTATCTGAACATCGATGTGTCTAACACTATTGTAATGGAATCTACTTATAAAGATCACCTTGTTGGTGAGAGCTTGATTCACAAGATGTGTATTTATAATTATGGAAATACTTGACAATATCAAGAGGACTACACCACAGTGGATCTATATTTATCGAGAGATGATGATCAAGCTAGGATGGATGAGCAGACTGTAGGAACTCAGGGGGAGACAATTGAGAATGCACCTCAGGAACCTTATTTTGGATTGGCTCATTTGGATGCTATGAGGCAGAGACTGAACAACAAAATGGATCTGCACTTTCAGTCTTTGAAGGATTCTTATCATACTGACTTGGAGAAGTTTGAGGAACGTCAGGTCTAATCACTATTAGTCCTTGAGGAACTCTGTTCAAACTACTGTCGAGGCACATAATGACTGGTTTTGTGTAGAGTTTAACAAGCTGAGCATTCTCATCAAGGGAGATGGTAGTCTGATAATTCTTGATGGCAGAAACCTTTCACCTCATCCTTAGTTAGAAGACTTTAGACCTTAGGATACCTTAGGTTTATTTCTTCTAATGGCTAAATTCAGGATTGTGTTGTTTTCTTCTCTTTGAGACTTATTTCTTACTTTGCTTTGTTGGTTTATAATAGCTACTATCATACTTGTGTTGAACTTTCATAACTTGATATGCATGCTGTTGAACTTTGTATGTTACTGGTTTTTCAAATTACTTTACATCATATGTTTACTTATGTCACAAATAGTATGAATGTGTATTTAATGGTTCTTGACCATTTGGTTATATGCATCTATTTTGTATAGTTAAGCGTGTTGTTTACATACTATTATATCAATGCTTAATCATTCTATGCTTAACTAGTTATTGTATAACCATCTATGCCATTAAAACTGTTCATCCACTATTTTTTTGTCCATTTAATCGATTAACACCAGGTATTTAATCGATTAAATGATGTTAATAAGAGCATTTTTTCAAGCTTCTTACAACTAGTTAATTAGTTAAATTGCCAAAATTAATTAATTGATTACATTTTTGTAACAACTACATAACTCTTCTTACTTTTGGCTAAATTTATTAGTTCATCTTTTTGATAATGTCAAAAGGGGGAGAAATGTTGCATTGTTGCTTGATGTGTTTGCAGGTTGTAAATAGTAAAATTCAGCTTCCATTTGTTTTCGCTACCTACTTACATTAAGGGGGAGCAATGCGCTTTAACTTTGGAATTCACAACCATTGCATTCTATAACCATCATCAAGGTCTTCATCAAACAAGATCTGATGTGGAGTTTGTCATCATCAAAAAGGTGGATATTGAAAGTGCAAATTGTCAAGTAGAGCACTACTAGAGTTTGCCTATGTTTTGATGAAGACAATGACGTAGTGAAAGCTTGAAGATGATTCAACAAATCAAAATTCCGTGGACTCAAGGGTTTCATATATAGACTAGATTCTTTTATAGAATTATTTTTAGAAGTCTAAGATGTGGGCCTTAGATATTGAGTCTAGGATAGGTAAACCTAGATGCAATTCTCACAAGCTTTAAAAGTAATCATTTCATTTACATGAGATATTCCATCTAGATCATTATGTGTTCATGCATTAAACATGAATGTTACTTGTGCATCTTAGGCATAATGTATTGGTAAAACATGTATAGTTGATAAGCATAACATATAGGTTGTTTACCATTTAATCAATAAGCTAAAAACGTGACAGTTAATCGATTAAGAGATACATTAATTGATTAACGAGATTACAGTTCCAACAGAAAACTGAAAACTAGAAAACATTTATTTTCAACAACCCGTCAATCGATTAAATGGGTACTTAATCGATTAACTAGGACTCAGAATGATTTTCTATAAAGACTGTGATTTCAGAACGTGTACCAGAAGATATATCATTCATTTTTAGAAATTGTTAGGTGCATATTTTCGTGCTTAATTGTGTCATATAGGCAGAGTGAAATGCATTGTGAGATAGAGAGAGATAGTACCATGATTAGGATTTGATTGTCATCATATTGCGTGCAGTTTATATGTTAAACATTCCTATCTTTTCTTGCATGTTTTCTTGCATTTCTTTAAGAGAATTTTAGGGTAGAAATTCTGTGTTTCTTCATTTTCATAAACTATACATATAATATTATCTTGTGAGTTTTGTATATGGGTTTTAGTTGAGTTTTTCATTATTATATTTTGAGCAAAAGTGTGCTTTATAAAACTCAGTTGTGTGTACTCTTTTGCATTAAGGAATTTTGTCTCTTGGTGTCTTATCACCTGAGAGATTCGGTGTATCTTCATCAAGACTTAGAGGTCTTGAGTTTAGAACGAATTCTTGGTTAGGGCTAGGTCGCAAGAAAGGTTTTCTTGGGCGATTGAAAGAGAGTCAGACCAAGAAAGTGGGTTCTTGGATTCATGAATGGAGCGTCTAAGTGTTATATTGGAAGTTTGCATGTAACTATACATTCTGTTCAATACTAGTGAGGAAAAATCTCCCGAGATCAGAATGGGAGGCCTGAATGTAGTTTGCAAGTGGACCCGCAAACGAACCAGGATAAAATTTTCATGTTGCAGGCTTTTTATATCCCTAATTTCTTTACATTTCAAGTCTTATTATTGCATGATATTGACTGATATTTTGGATATTGTTAGGTTGATGTATCTAGTTTAATTATGTATATAAATATCTGCTTTATCTGTTCTTGAACGTTGGTGACTTGCTGTGCAAGAAGCCTATCTGCATCTTGCTATGTTTTGTATGCGTTAATCGATTAAGGCTTGGAGTTAATCGATTAACTTGGGCTTTTTCCAGAAATAGAGCTTTGGTGCGAAAAGCGATAATTGATAACCGCTACACTTATTCAACCCCCTCCTTTTAGGTGTGTTCTATTCACTGATACCTAACACCATTAACATCATTTAGTCTTAAACATAAGTTGCTTAAAATAGATGTTTGATGTGGCAAGTGAACTAAGGTGTAGGTTATACATTTTTGTTCACTTGTCAACACTTTAAGAAGAAGCATTTTTGGATATTATAATCAAGTTTTAGGTGATCAAGCTAAAACTGCATTAAGAACTTCTTAAAGAATCAAAACTTAACCAAAAGTAATAACTTGAATGTATTGAAATCAAAATATGATGCAAATGAAGAGAAGAAATAACCTTATACCATAATCCAAATCAATATGTAGGAGTATGAGCAATCTATCCAAAGATGAGATGCTTTTGATTCCAAATGAGGTTAAAAAATAATATTTTTGCACATCATTTTCCAACTACATTCCCTTTGAATTTATATGAACTAAAAGCCTAAGAACAGTCTAAGAACACTCTAAAAAGAGAGAGAACTGAAAGGGGAAGAAGAAGAGGAATTTACAAAGTATTTACAATATGTTAAAATGAAGGAATGGGTGTGCCTTTTATAAGCAAAGTGTAGGCCGCTTAGCCCCCCTTTCTGGCCGCTTAGCTCACTGTCTGGCACACCCAACATGGTGAGTCATCTGCTTGTCCCATCTTGGCCAGCTAACTAGGACAACCTATTGTGGGAAAGACTACATGCATGGTGACACCTCTTACTTGCTTGTCTCATGCATGAGGTCATAAACTTGGTCAAGAAGTTAGCTTTTGCTAGTTGCTTGGCTTGTGACATCATTCATGACATAGCCATTCTTCTAGACCAAGCAACCATTTTTCTAATGGGCAGACACTTAGCTAACCCGGTCCCACGCTTAGCTGCCTGCTTGAGCAGCTTGGCTGACCATGTCCCATGCTCAACTGCTTGCTTCATCAGCTTAGCTGACCTGGTTCCACACTCAGCTGCCTGCTTGAGCAGCCTGGTCTAATCTGGTGCACGCTCAGCTGCCTGCTTGAGTAGCCTGCCTGACCTGGCCTGGTGCTTGGTGCTTGACTGGACAACTTTGTGCTTGGCTGAACAACATTGTAAGCAACTTTTCTTTGACTTTAGTTTCTTCCAATCAAGACCAAGTTGCTTAGTCATGCTTAAGTTTAAGCATGCACTTTACCATGCTTAGTTTTAAGCACACATGTGTCATGTACTTTGTCTTGATTTCTTCAAGGTGAAGCAAACTTTCTTTCTTTAAGCCTAAGCATTTTTTTGGTCCAATTTCCTGCGAAACTCAAAGAAAACTTGGACAAGAGGTGATAAAAAATTATATTATTCAAACACATAATTTATCTAAAAAGTGTTGAATTAAGTTGGTCCTCACATTTTTGCATAGGATAAGTGCCATGAAAAGTGTATGAAAATAAGGTATTTTTGGCACTTATCATGGTACATGCTTGGTTCCCTTTAAGTAAGGTCTTAGGTTCGAGTCTTGTGGATGGAAAAAATACTCGCTAGAAGAGTTAGTCCTACATACTTGTGGATGTTCCTGCCTCGAACAAGATTGTCTCTAGTGTGAGGATACCTATGAGAAACTAAAAAAATTACTACTTCCCTAATTCTCACTTTACCAATTCATTTCATATTCTAAAAGTAACAATTTTTGAATCTTACTCTATCAGGGTTCTGAATCTTGGAGTTTTAGTTCACTAATTGTTCTATGATTTTATTTGACTTATTTCAATTTTAGTTCTTCTGTAGTCTTAACATTGGTACATTGTAATAAATAATTGGTTATTGAATATGGGATGCAATTAGGTGTGTTTCATTAGAAATAGTATCAAAATATTGTTAAAAATATTAGTTATGCTAAAAAGACCAATTATATATTTGTGAGATTGGAATATTTGAAAATATCAATAATCTATGAAATTTATATGTTATTGTTATAAACTTTTATTTCCAGGTATATTTTCTATTTCAAACTATTTGCTATGAATTTTTATTACTCTTTTATTTACTCTAGATATTCACATTCATGTACATACATATATTAGGTATTAACCCTGTAGTAGTGTTATTAGTCTTTCATATGAATTTATCATTATTGATGATGATTAGTTGGTCTTATATCCATTGTTTCATTTGAACTTTGATTATTTATGTTCACTTTTAGTAAAAATTTAAAAAAGACATATCATTAATTATTTATATTATTACCCAACCTTTGATTGTTGTAAATCTTGGATTTTTAGTTCAATGATTATTCTGTAATATTATACGATTTATCTCATTAGTTACTATTGTTGAGAATGACAAAAGAGACACAATATCAATCAAAATTATTGGGTTAGAGATACAAATAAAACTCATCAAGAAGCCCTCATTCAAAACTATTCTAGTATTAACATTATATCTTAGAATTTAAGGTGATGAGAGAATCATCAATTTCTATCTGAATTTTATAGAGTAGATATGTATAAACTATTATATCTCACATTCACATATTGTAAAGTTAATATAAGATAATAGGAATGTGGGTTGACATACATGAAAATGAGTGAATTGCTAATATTATGAGTGTATTTTAAGATGTTTATTGTCAAACCAAATGTCCCAATGGAAAAAAAAATGAAAAATTGGATAGTCAAAACCTGGTCTGAACTTGAGTTTAAAATAGTTCGGTCGATCGAGCTAAAAAACTCGACTTTAATTAAATATTATTAATAAGGTACACAAATATTATGAATTTTCTAACTTTAACAAGTCGGTCCAACCCATTTTGACATAAGTTACATCATGAAAACCCCATAACTTATACATGTGAACTTGAAGCGTCCTCCTTGTCCAACAACCTCCAAACCTGAAAATCCAAATTCCTACCGTATCATGTTCTCATTACATACTTCATTGTTGTTGTATGTAATGTTATGATGTTCAATTTAGACAACAAACATGAAAAAATCCTATATAGATCATAATCATTTTAACCAGTGAAATCGTTCCGTTGGACCAGACAACATCATATAGAATTAATAATTATATAAAATTATAAATATATAATTAATTATATATACTAAGAAAGTTTAAATAGAAAATTGAATCAAATATCTAAAGAAAACTAGTGAACAAGACTAATGTTTACTATCTTATTAAGAATTCAAGGGGCTGATGTTATTACCCTAATAGACATCTCAAAAATTAACACTTGGATTTTTTGGTGTTATATTTGTAATAATAATTTTATTACTTTTAAAAAAAATGTGTAATGCCTGAAATGCATATAACATTTTACTACTATATTAATTAATGATTGGGCAATTTTGTCATTGGGGAAAGGGGATAATATTTCTTTATTGGTTGATGCAGAAACGATAGTATTATATTTTGGCATGATTTAAAGCATTGAAGAACTACCGTTTCTTTTTCCAAGGATTATGTATATTACCAAATTGTACATTATGTTTACCCTTCAAGGTTTTTGAAATAAGGGTTATAAAGGTTATTTACTTTTCACTTTATTGCATGTCCCCCACTGCACGTGTTTCCACTTTTAACATGTCTTCATCTTCCTACTTTCACTTCAACCATTCCTTTCTTATTTTTACTCATCTCACTATTTATTCACTACTGAAAACTCATCTTCCCTATATTTCCTCAGTTTTCGTTTTTGCCGAAAGTAATCCCTTTTTCAACATGGTTTCACTTTTGTTTTGTGGCTGAAAATGGCTTTGAGCTTCGTTGTTGTCAGAAATGAGGCATTTACTACCTTCTCTAGGTTTCAAGTTTACGTTTTTTTGATAAAAATATTGCATTTTCTACTTGTTGAGGGTTTGTGGTTGCATTTTTGTAATTTTTTTGTTAAAAATACATCCCTTTCTTCTTCCTCTTGATTTTAGTTGACCACTTTTTCTTTTATGGTTGTTAGAAATGTAACCTTTTCTACTTTTTCATGGTTTTCACTTTATATTTTTGTCTTTTTATTATAAAAAATTCCGTTATTTTTGTTAACAATGAGGCATTTTCTACACTTTGAGGGTTTACAATCTACATTTTTTATTTTATTTTGCTAAAAATACTTCCTTTTCTTCTTCCAATTTGTTTCCAGTTAGGGGTTTTCCTCTATGAGTTTCATTTTTTCCTATTTTCCTTAGAAATGATGCCTTTGGTAATTTGTTTAATTTTTTTAATTATACAGGGATTTGATCTTGTATATTGCCTTTTAAGTGTATATACATGATCCCTATGCTATAACCTGTGTATGAGTTGAAAAAGTCTAATGTTCTAACTATGTAACTCAAGTTTTAATGATAAAACCATATGCTTTTTATGATTGTACTTGATTAGCATATGCAAGATTTACTTTTTTATTACATTTTTGAGATCACTACTATTCTGAAATATTATAAGTAATTATTAAATGCAAAAAAATGGATTTTTGAAAGATTGCACTTATAGGTCAATAGTATTTTGATTATGTATATACACTGTCCAACTTTTATACTTTGAACTTGTTATTAAACAATAACAACTTTAAGTGTATATGCACAATCCCAATGCTATAACATATGTTGTGTTGAATATAAGTCTAATGTTCTAACTAAGTAATTCAAGTTTTAATGATAAAACCATATACTTTTTATGATTGCACTTGAATAGTATATGCAAGGTTTACTTTGTCATACATTTTTGAGTTCACTACTTTTATGAAATTTCATTTTTTGCATTTACAGGTTTATTACTACATGTATTTTATATATAATGTTTCATTTTTTATTACTCGATTGATAGAAAAATGGAATCTCTCTCAAAGCCACAACGTCACAAGAACAAGAAGAAAGAGATGACGAAGATTCCGATTTTGATCTGGATAATGAAACCTTGACACTCATTGTTCACAAATTCGGTAAATTTCTCAAAAGGAAAGGAGGTTTCAAATGGTTTCAGAAGAAAGAGGCGAGAGACTCAACTGAAAGGGCAAGGTTCCTAAAGACCGCCTAACTTGCCATGAGTGTGGCAAACCAGGACACATGCGCTATCAATGCCCGAGCTACCTTAAGAAAGTTGAGAACGACAAGAGCAATCCCCGAGAATTCAAGTCAAAGAAAGCATATAGAGTTTAGGACGTTCTGGAGGACGTAACAACATCAAGAACACCCGAAAAGGAGGAGACTGCTAAGCTGTGTCTAATGGCAAATACTCAAGAAGTTTTTAGCTCAAGTGATTAGGATGACACTAATGAGGTACAATATTCTGATACTTCTTCATATTCTGAAGAGTCTCCTACATATGATGAACTTTATAGTGCTTTTGTGGAATTGTATGATGAGTTAAAGAAATTGGCTAAAATTAACATAGATAGGAAAACAGTCATCATGTTGCATGAAAAGAAAATTATTCTTGTGCCTCATATACTTGCTCTACTAAATTAATTCATAATCCTATATGTGAACAATGTGATGTTTTAAATGCTTAAAATTCTGAATTAAAATAAAAATCGGCCAAGTTCGCCTAGAATAGTCAAAACCTAAACAACTTACTTGCGGCTTCTAGAAATGTAGGTAACCATGAAGGTCTAGGCTACAAACCTAAGAATAAAAGAAAACCATATAGGAAACAAGTAGTTCACATGCATAATAAATATAATCATAACATGCCTACTTACTTTTACTGTGGTGCATATGGTCATACATCAATATCTTTCTATGTTAGAAAATATGGTATGCCAAGTGAGAGATATGTATGGGTGCAAAAGGGACTCGATCCCTTGGTTACTAACAAGAAGGGACCCAATATAACTTGGGTACCCAAATAAGCCAAATAATTTGTTTTGCAGGTATGCCTTCGAGCACAAGGGTAACACTAGTATTTGGATAGTGGTTGCTCGAGGCATATGACGAGTGATTGATCGAAGTTTCTTGATCTGTCATTCATGAATTCGTGTTTCTGTGCATAGAGTGAAATCTATGTTCTATTATAAGGGTTTAAGTAAGGATGTAGCTTCCTTTATTTAGAAGTATGAGACTTGTTTGAAATGCTAATATGACATTGTAGCCAGCCCTGGTTTACTTCAACCCCATCCTATTCCAAAGCGTGTATGGGTTAGCATTTCATTGGATTTTATTGAATGCTTACCCAAGTCCAATAGGAAGGATACTATATGGGTGATTATTGATAGATTGAGCAAGTATGCCCACTTTATTGCTTTATCTCATCTATTTTCAGCTTCAGACTTGGTTGAGATCTTCATCAAGGAGATATATTGTCTGCATGGGGCCCCTGCTAACATAATCAGTAATAGGGATCCTCTATTTACTAGCAAATTTTGGGCTGCTTTTCTGCAACAATTAGGAGTCACTCAGATCATGACCACTGCCTACCATCTCCAATCATATGATCAGAGTGAAGTCCTCAATCGTTGTTTGGAGCATTATTTGAGATCTATGACTTGTCAAAGGCCTAAGGAGTGGGCTAGTTAGTTGGAATTGGTTGAATGGTGGTATAATACCACTTCTCACACTGCAATTCAAATGACCCCTTCTGAGGTGTTTTATGGGAAATCCCCACCTATTCATGTGCCATATTTTTCTCAAAGCACACTAGTTGAAGCAGTGGATCGAAGTTTTGTGGTTAGGGAGGCTATGGTCACTAAATTGAAGTATCATTTGGCACAAGCTCAAAAGCGGATGAAGCACTTGGTTGATAAACAAAGGACTGAAAGAGTTTTCCATGTAGTATATTGGGTTATATTGAAATTGCACCCATATAGGCAGCATTCAGTGTAGTTTCGTGCTACAGAAAAGCTATCTCATCGTTATTATGACCTTTATCAGATTATGCATCGTGTGGGTGAAGTGGCTTACACATTGTGTTTGCCTTCTCATTGCAAAGTTCATCCCACATTTCATGTCTATCTTTTGGAGGCTTGTATTGACTCCTCTATTCCTTGTCGTATGTTGCTAGAGACATGGAACAATTTGGATGAAGTAGGTGTTCCATTTAGAGTCCTTGATCGTCGTATGGCCAAGCAGAATCATAGAGTTGTCACTGAGCTGCTAGTTCAATGGGAATGGGAACCATTTGAGGAAGCTACATGGGAATTGTTATATGATTTGAAGGTGAAATTCCCAACATTTGAGGTTGATGCTGCTCCTTGAGGACAAGGAGGAATTTAAGGGGAGGGATTTGATATGAATAAATTGGGTGAGTTAGTTAGGAAAGTTTATAATTAGGTTGGTAGTTAGAATTGGCAGGAAAGTTGTAATTTGGTTGATAGTTAAAATTGGCAGGAAAGTTAGTTATCGTTAGTTGTAATGAGATTAGTGGTTATAAGGCAAAAATAATGATTGTAAGAGGTATTTTTTTTATGAATATACATTTTTGCAATAGCTGAATCACCTCCTTCTTCCCCTTTCTATCTCAATTTCTCTCTTCTACCTCTCTTTTCTTATCAGCTACCTTCGTTTTCTAGGTCTAGATTAGACTTCCCCACTCGTGAACACAACCTTGTAGAAAGCGAAGAAGAAGAATCAGAAACACATCTTCTATGAAAGAATGACGACCATGGAGGCTGTTGCGTAGAATGTCACTCATTATGAAGACCACAAGCTTGGACGATACCCATTGTGAAAGCATTGGGGAAGAAGTTGAACATTATAAGATAGAAGATGATATTACCTATTTAACAAAAATGAATTAATTGTTGGAAATAAAAAACTTAAAGGATTAGATACTAAACTTAAATTATTTTGAGTGATGTTTTGCCTATTTTAAAATCAAGCATAACTAAAATAACTAAGATTTGAGAATGACATTCATACTTAATATGTAGAGGATTGATTTTATACACTTTCACTAATTTATACTTTTCTTTAAGTATAATATCATTTTTATACTTTTTCCCACAAATCTCATGTACTTGGTAAATTAAATAAAAATATTAAAAAAAGAAGTATATAATGAGAATTGTGTGAAGCTTAATAATAATTTTATAATTTTGAAGTTGAACAAAAAATTCAGGTGATTGTGATTTAGAAATTGTAGCAAGTAGAGGAGATGATGAAGCCCAATAGATTCTTGAGTTACCTGAATCATCAAGAAGTTGTTTTGTGGCACAAAATCAGTATTATGAAAGATGGACCATACAATTTAACTAGTCTGATTCTTGGCCGCCCTTCCAAACAACCTCAACTCACACAACTAACTAGATGAGTATTTGAGTTGTTTTGAACTGTGCAAATTCTGATTAAACTGGATTAACTCAGAATAACATGGGTCATTGACCCATACGTTTTAGTGAAGAAAAAACTATAGGCAAACAAAGCTATTTTGAATTTCCCTTTCCTATCTTCATTTTCAAGAAAAGCAAATAGAAATCAGTTGAGAGTAAAATCTAGAATAAGGTTGAGAATGCTTAGATTAAGATTAACATTGTTGTTGATGAAGCTTCAAAAACATGTCAGGTGTTCAAATCTTTTTTATCATTTTCTTCAATATAGCTTTCTTTTCTACTCTGAGTATTTTCCTCTTCAGTTCTTGTTGTAGTAGTGTTCATAGTCAAAATCAAAGCTTATTACTAGAGTGACATTTGGATTTTGTAGTGTTATTAGTAATAGGATATATGATAGAGCAAGAAAAAAGAGTGGAGATGTAGAAGAGAATAGAGAAGATGACATGGTGAAAAGACTAGGATGAGATGTCTGGAGTCCAACTTAGGTAGGGATGGGGAGGGTGCAATACAGTTGGTAATATTTATGTGTTTCTAATGTCCCTATCTTTCCTCTCTCATTGTTACTACACTTTGAGATTCACTTTTCTAAACCCAACTAGTAGGATACTCGTGCATTCGCACGAGTGGTAATGTGTATTGCATAAATTTAATTAAAGAGTGAAAATATAACTTTTTAATGAAAATGTTATTAAGGATTACCTCCTAAAACATGGTTTGTATGTAATTCATTGTTGATGTAAAGATGTTGAGACAATGGAATGGTATAGAACCTGTAATGTTAAAAAAAGAAAATATGTTAGGATGGAAAGTTTAGAACAAAATGTAATAAGTTGTAGAATACTTGTTAAAGATTTTTAAAAACTTCTTTGTAAAGCACATTTGTTGTTGATTTGGGTGGTTTACCTTCCTTGTCATATATCAATATCTTCAATCCATTTTTTGTTTGAACTCTTGAAATAGCTACACACAACTGATCATGATTGAATACTGGTCTTGGAAATACAATCCCACACTTTCTAATGACTAACATTGAGATTTATTGATTGTCACTGCATATAAACAATTATAGGGAATTGTAATATGATAAGCGTGAAAGAACATGGAGAATGTGATGGAGACATTGACAATCGAGGAATATATATGATATTTTCAATGTTTTGTCCAGACATGATTTTCCGTCTCGGTAACTACCAACCATGGACCATTACATAATCCTTCAGACTGGTCTAAATTCCTTAAAACCATTATCGGAGTTCTGACTTTCAACTTAATCATATGATTTGGAAGTCTAGATATTGCAAGTGAATTTAGAAATTCAGGAGTTAATATGTTGAATGCTTTACTTTTATTAGCATCAGGCATATCCACTGAATATGAACTCAAGTATTCCTTTTTGTTACCTATAAATATATAATAGAATATTTATTAATATAAATATAATAAATCTATTATGTTTAAGATAATGATTGTTTAAAGAGAAATAAATAAAATTTACCTGGAACAATGTTTAGAACATAGTCATTGATTTTATCAACAATCTCAATTGTTGATGCAAGTATTGCTCTACATTGAAGAAATTATTCATCCTTGTAATGATCTTGTAAGTTTTGGTAGGTTCTAGATGCTATAGCATCAATTGGGTTATCATAATGTAGAATTATAAGTTCTTCTGGGATATCAACTTTAGCACAACCATCATTAGCTCAGATAATTTTTCATCTCCCATCTTTAGTATCCATTCAGAGAATTGTCTGATAACTGTTGCATTGTCATGATTTTGTAGACGCATGTTCTTTGTAAGAGTTAGAACTGTACATTAATGTAAAAGACAAGATGCCTTAATTAGTGCATGTACAATATATGAACGACACCCTCTTGAAACCACTAGTAAAATTTGTCTGAAATCACCTCCAAATACTACAACCTGTCCCCAAACAAAATTGAGTCATTTGTTGTTGTAACCATTATGTCTCCAACACTTTTATAAAGTGCCTCAAAGAAAAACTTATGTGTCATTAGAGCTTCATCCCATATAATTAACTTTGTTTGTTTCAATAAGTTGGCAAGTTCAAATGAAAAGATAGTTGTCAAAAGTTGGTACATATATTTTAAATTTAGAGTGAGTTGTCCTACATGTAGGTAATAAGAGAGAAGTTATACCACTTTAATCTACAATTAATACAATACACTTTTGAGATCTTAATGTAAAATTTAGAGTTTGCCACATATACATTTTTCTAGTTCCTCCATAACCATATAAGAAAGACATGCGACCTTGTTGATGGTTAACAGCTTGCCACAGTGTGGAATATCTTGCATTGTTCTTCTGCATAATATGAAATGAATATATAAACATTCATTTTATTAGTGGACATATGTTAATTAAAAATAAGACATATAGCTAAGAAAATAGAATTACCTGTGAGAGATTTGAAAAGAATATTGAAAATTTTCTTTAATTCATATGTATCATGGTTAAGTTCTTCATATATTAGTCTGTTGCTTAATTGACTTGTTATGAACCCATTTGAGTATAACATTGAAGGATAGTCTTTCAAACTTCTTTGATTTACTTCAAGTAGTTTTTCAATCTCTAATGAAGTTAGATTTTGTAGTTGTTCATCGGTAAGCACCAACCCTAAAAAATGTAAAAGAAACTCTTTTATGATATAAAATATTTACATTATGGTGGAATTTTAATAATAAATCGTAATGTGATTATTCTATTCCTTGATTATTGGAGATATTTCTTTGGTTGTAAAGAGTTCTATCAGATAACCATTGTCATGTTTCATCCCAAACATGCTTTGGTCTATTCATGGATGTTGATAAGAGCATTGTGACAAATAATTTTTTCAAGTAGTATCCAGAACCTTGGTCATTTGTTTCTCTTAAAGCTTCAATATATTCTTTGTCATCTTAAAGTAAACCCATAGCAAAACATGCATATTTGAATGTTGGATATTGAACATTTGAAACAGTTCTAATGTCTTCATAACATGTTGGTCCTTTAACCATTGTCAACATCATTCTAAGATAATATAGTTCATCAGTGTATGGAGAAACCCAAATTAGTCTACCAATTGTATAACTTGATTTTCTTGGTTTCCAACACCTTGTTTTCTTAACATAAACAAAATTTTGAGACATATTGAGCATATCCAGAGTTCTACCTTCTAGATATTGTTTATTAGCTTCGTCCAGGATGTAAACATTGATTCTGATACTATTGGTCTTGAAAGAACATTGTCAATGTCCTCGTGATCATTAAAGTATATTGGTTGCTCTCTTGGAAGATGAAAGATCCCACTGGACTTGGGTAAGCATTCCATAAAATCCAATGAAATGCTAACCCATACACGCTTTGGAATAGGATGGGGTTGAAGTAAACCAGGGCTGGCTACAATGTCATATTAGCATCTCAAACAAGTCTCATACTTCTAAATAAAGGAAGCTACATCCTTACTTAAACCCTTCCAATAGAACATAGATTTCACTCTATGCACAGAAGCACGAATTCATGAATGCCCTCCTTGACGAGATGTGTGTAACCAATGTAAGATTACATCCCTGAACCTTCAATCCTGAGGAACTAATAGCTTATGTCCTATGAATATTAGGCCATCCACCAACCTGAACTTAGGTTGTAGAGTCGTAGTATGAGGATGATCAGTCTTTATGCTTTTTCAAGCCTCATCAGCCCTTGTAGCCTGCAAAAAATTGGTCCCATAGTTCTAAAGAAATGCCTGCAATAGTCAACTGCAATAATTCTCCATAAGAGGCTCAAGATAGTGCACCTGCAATAATGTTTTCCTGGCCCCTCTTGTATTGAATGGTATAGGACAAACTTATCAACTTAGTAACCCACCTGTATTGAGCTGGGGTTGAAAGCCTCTGCTCCAGAAGGTACTTTAAACTTTGCTGATCAGTTAAGATAGTGAAAGGCAAAGCTGAAAGATATTGGTGCCATTTAGACACTACATGAACTAGAGAAAGCAATTCCTTATCATAAATAGATAACAACCTATTTTGGGGGACAATACCTTGCTAATGAATGCAACAAGATGCTTATGTTGCATAAGTACAACTCATATCCTAGTGTTTGAGGCATCAGTTTCAATAACAAAAGGTTGGCTCATATCCGGAATAGCCAACACAAGTGCATTAACCAAAGCAGCCTTGAGTTGACAAAAAGCAAGGTCAACCCCTTCAGACCATGAGAATGCATCTTTCCTAAGAAAATCTGTTAAGGGGGATGCCAATATGCAATAATTTTTTTATAAACCTTCTATAGTATCATGTTAATCCCAAGAATCCCCTCAATTGCTTAATATTATTGGGGGAAGGCCACTCTTGAACAACCCTTATTTTTGTTGGATCAGTAGAGACCCCTTCTGCTGTGATAAAATGCCCAAGATACTCAATCCTCGGGGAGAAGAAAGCACACTTGCTTTTCTTAGCAAAAAAAGTGATGGCTTCTCAAAATAGAAAGACCTTGTCACAAATGTACCAAGTGCTCTTTATGAGAAGGGCTATAGACAAGGATGTCATCATAAAATATTAAAATACATTTCCTCAACAGTTTAGCAAATATAACATTCACAGTACTCAGAAAAGTAGCTGGAGCATTAGACAATCCAAAGGCCATCACTACTTATTCATATTGCCCTGAATGAGTTTGGAATGCAGTCTTCTTCACATCCTCAAGTCTCATCCTAATCTGGTGGTACCCAGATCTTAGGTCTAGTTTAGAGAACACCTTAGCCTTACGAAGTTCATCCAGTAGATCCTCCACTAAAGGAATATAGAACTTAGCCTTGTTTTTTATATCATTAAGTCTCCTATAATCCACACACATTCTCTAACTTCCACCCTTCTTTTTAACTAGGACCACTAGAGAGGCAGAGGGTGAAGAACTAGGTTTATCACACCTGAATCCAACAATTCCTTCACCATCTTGTCTATAATATCTTTCTAGACTGGAGGGTATCTATAAGGCCTCAAGCTTGTAGGATTGGACCCCTCCTTCAAGACAATATGATGGTCATGCAAGTCCCTGAAAGGTGGTAGTCGCTTTGGTTCTTCAAACACATCTAACTACTCTGCCATGAAGCCTTCCTTAACCTCCTCATACTGAGAGTTCCCATCCATTCCAGTTAATACAGAGCAACAAACCACACTATTAAAACATGGTAACAATTGCAACATAAAACAATACTTTTCTTCAACAAGGAGTTTATTCAATCTTGCAGCAGACATTACCTTACTATCTTTCACCTTATCAACAACCATGTGAACTTTAGTCTTGCCAACAAAGAATTCCATTATCAAGTTTTTAAAATCTCATGAAATAATTCCCCACTACCTCAACCATTGCATCCCCAATATCATATCACAACTATCTAAAGGAATAACAATAGTATAAGTTTGAAATTCATACCCTTGCATCTTCCAGTTGATACCATCATATGTACCTTGGCCTTGAATAACTCCACCATCAACTACAGTTTTCTGCACAGCTTGAAGATTTTGTAATTGACCAAGGCCCTCTCGACACAACCTTTGTAATTGACCAAGGCCCTCTCGACCAAGGCCCTCTCTATTAGGACATGAATCTTCTTCTTGCCAACCCAACCTGTAATCCTCATCATGGGATATAAGGAACACCCTTGGATGGCATTTAGGGATACCTTATGAGCATCTTCTGCAATTTCAAGAATTGGCAAGTCCTCCACTCCATCAATAACCTTGAATTATCCTCCCCCTCCACTTCCATTAAGAAAACTTGCAATTTATTTCTTTGAGTACAGTCATGATTGGGTGAATACTTCTCATGACAGAAGAAGCACAGATTCGTGGCCATATGTTCATCCATCTCCTTAGTGGTTAACTTCCTTTTGAAGGTGTAGCTGGGCTTGCCCAGAATATCCTTTTGCACCCTTCTGGTGCAACTTTATTTTCCCAATTTTCATCCTTCTTGTACTTGTTTATGTAGTAACATAATGCATCTTTCTTGCAATCTTGAAATTCGAGTATCCTCCAACAAATTCCTTGGAGAAAACAACTTAACACCATTATTAAGCTCTGGATTCAAACCCCCAAGATAGCATTGTAATTTCTGAGGTTCTATCAGCTCTGTACGGCAAGCCAACTTGTCAAATGCCTCTTGATACTCCTCCAAACTTCCTTCTTGAGTCAATCGTTTAAGTTCTTCTAGAGGTGAGTCAAATCCAGTACAAATCATACTTTCAAAGCTTCTACAAATTTCAGCCATGAAGGTTGACCCACATTTCCTTGTTCCCAATTCTAGAGCCATCGAAATGACCCTTCATGCAGTGTTATACTAGCTGTCAACACTTTTTCACCTTTTGGAGTTCTATCAAGAGTGAAAAATCACGCACATTTGGCTATCCATGAGCCAATATCATCTTTGCTAAACCTTGGAAAATCTAATCGTGTAAGACAAGTAGGGGCATGATGTTCACCTTCATTCATACCTCAGGTTCTTCGATTAACCCCCAAATCTGTGATTTGTAATCCTAAACCATGCATTGCTTTATGAAACCCCACGAATTGAAGCTCCATTTCATGCAATTGCCTAGCCACACAAGGATCAATTGATGCCATGATCCTTTCTTCTGCTTCTCACACTGCACATTGAAGTCGTGTTGCTTCCACCATGGATAGGATTAGAAAGCTCTAGATACCAATGATAAGAAAAGAGAGGTAGAAGAGAGAAGTTAAGATAGAAAGGGGAAGAAGGAGGTGATTAAGCTATTGGAAAAATGTATATTCATCAAAAAAATACTTGTTACAATCATTATTTATGCCTTATAACCGCTAATCCCATTACAATTAACATTAACTAACTTTCCCGCCAATTCTAACTATCAACCAAATTACAACTTTCTCGCCAATTCTAACTACCAACCTAATTACAAACTTTACTAACTAACTCACCCAATTTATTCACATCAGTAGCCCATGATGGCGAGTCTATCTTCATATGGAGCCATACTTATAGGTTTTGGTCGAAAATGAAGCAACAAGTTTCATTTGTAACTTCTATGCTTCATTTGCCACTTTTGTGTGTGCACTGTTGGAGAAGAAGAAAGAGTGAGAGGAAGAATATGGTAAACATTGTTTTCTCTATGCCATGTCAGCTTGGTTGGTGGAAAAGATTTAATTGTTGGACGTTTAGAAATTAAAGGACCTATTTTAAACAAAAAAATTTATGGAACTAGATACTAACCACAAAACAATTTAAGGAACTTGAGTAGGGATTTTTCCTTTCAAAATATTACTTAATCTGAATTTTTTTATGTTTTTATATACCAGAAAGATCTAGTGCATTGCACAAGATACTACATTTGTTTGAGATTTTATTAGGAGTTGAAAAGCTAAAAATATAACTCATTTAAAAAAAATTCAACATTTTTTAAATTAGTTCAAAATTGTATACTTCTTAAAGTATTTTTCCACTAAATCACATTTGTTTTTCGTATTACATTTGCTTGCTAAACATTACTACTAAATATTTCTTTCCAAACTTAAATTTTTCCTTTTTATTCCTTAACTATTACCATAAGTTCACAATATTTAGAAAAAATGCAACACCCTTCATATATTACTCCATTGTTGGTACAATCATCCATTTCCACAAACCTGATTACCATCACCATCACTATCATTACGACCACTAGCACCATCTTCATAGGTAGTACTACTATCACCTCGATCACCATTACCTCCATCACTACCACATCTCAAATGACCACTAACACGACAATGACCAACTTAATCATCACTGCTACCACCAACTACCCATCAAATGACAATATTAAGAAATTATAAATTTGACAAATGTTGAAAACTAAATACAAAATGAATTTTGTTTTTAAATTTCTAAACTCAAACCGACAAATTTGTTTTTAATATATCAATATGTTACCCTTCTACACATAATTTTAATTCTCTCATATCCATATTGTTGATCTCCAATCCTTTCTTTTGGCAATAAGCTTTCATATATATTATTGCTTTTTGATCATGCCAAAAGGGAGAGAAAATTTGTTGTTATGTTTTGAAGGAGGAGAAAAGTTGAGGCTTCCGCAAGCAAATGATATATCACCCTATGTTAAAATTGAGAGGGAACAAGTGGGAGAAATGTGCATCAACTTACAACAAGGCAAATTTTAAAACATAGTGGATTATCATCAAGAAGATCCAACAATTGTTTGTCATCATCAAAAGGGGGAAGATTATAAATACAAGCATGCATCAATGAACATATTGTATATGCAAGCATGCATCACATAAATTTTGATGAATACAAAGGTTAATGAATATAAAGATTGAAGACAAAGTTTGGTAAACCGACAAAGATTGACAACAAAGATTGATGAAGACAAAAGAGTAACAACAAAGTCAAAGACAAATATTTTATATCAAGGACAAGCTTGAAGGCATGAATAAATCAATAAACAACAAAGTCAAAAGTCAAGACTCAAGTTTACACAAGCTAAAGCATTCAAGAAGATCTAGAGGCTAAGTGTTTTTATCTTTATTAGGTCTTAAGATGTTTGCTTAGAAAGAGTATAGGGTAGGATGAACCTTAATGGAAGTCTCACAACATAAAATCGATGATAACTAAAATAAGACTTACATGCATACATACATAATTTACATGCACATGCATAAATACGCGATCATATGATTTTGATGCATTTAAAAGAGTTTTAAATCATACATCATCCAAAGTCATGCATCATACTTTTAAAAATCATGTAGGAGGTTCATATCACATTGAAATATCTTTTTCAAAAACTCGTTAATCAATTAACAGTTATTTTAATTGATTAAGCAATGAAAAATTGGGAACCCGTTAATCGATTAATGTTAGTTACATTTTCTGGTTTCTTGAATTTTAAAGAATCGATAATAAATTAAATTAAGTGATAATCAATTACCTGCACCAAAAAACAGAATTGTATATTAACCCAAGTTTTCCAATTTGCTAATAATGAACAACAACACATTGATTACACATATTTCTGAAAATCACATTGTTCATACACTTTCATATCAAAAGAGAGGTTTTTAAATTGTTTTTGAAAAAGAGAGAATCTTTGTGAATCTTTAGAAAGATTTTCGAAGAAGCATATTGTCAAATCATGCAAAAAAAACCTTGCATCTCACATTTCTATATTCTGAGTTTTTGAGACTTGTAGAAGGGTTCTTAGATTTTACAAGAGTGTATATTCAGCACACGTAGGTGCAACAACTTGTTAAGTTTAGACATTGACATAAACATATTCTCTTGGTGTGTTTAGTATCACCATTTATAGAGAATTGGTTTCGGAAAATCCTAGTTGTGGTTAGGTAGTTATCTTCACCGCTTATACAAGGGTCTTGAAGAGAAGCAAGAATGGGCTTTGACAAATCACAAATAGGTGAGGTATCCGCAAGAGGCAAGAGAAGGTTAAGTCGCATTGCTTGGCTTCGAGTTCAAAAAAGGAGTGCTTGTAGAAATGTCAAATTGAAAAGTGTGTTTGTATATACATTGGTTTCAATTTCATAGTGAAGAAAAATCTCCCAAGATCAGAAGGGGAAGCCTAAATGTAGTTTGCACGTGGATAAACAAATGAACCAAAATAAAAGTTGTGTCTCATTCTTCTTAACCCTTGTTTCCTTACATTTCCATATTACTTGATTTACTTAACTTGACATGCATGTTATTATGAATTATTTGCATATTCTGTTCTGTGCATTTATCGTGCTTAATCATCTGTAAGAGTGCATATAAGTTTAGTTTAATCTTGGTGATCTTGGAGATAAAAGAAAATTGTTTTTCAAAGAACAAGAACTGAATAATCGATTAGGTTATTCAGATAATCGATTATATGTAGAAGTAGTTAATCGATTAAACATTAAGGAAATTTGTAAAATCTTTTTTGTTAATCGAACAACGGTAATTGTGTATCGTATCACCTATTCATCCCTCTCTAGGTGAGATACAGATCCCTGTGGGATCCAACAACTTGTTGGGAAGGGCAGTCATACACTCAAAAGAAATTAGTTCATTATCCAAAATATAAGAAAATACGGTTGATAGTACCTAAAAAACAATGTTCAATGTGTACTATTCAGGGCTTTTCTAGTATTCCACTATCTGGAAATTCCTACCCAATTATAATGCCAAATTGCCAAATAATGTATGGTATAGTTAATGATATGAACTGTTTAATTGGTATATATTTTCAGTTTTTCATCAACATGCACTGATATTTCGACCAATGAGTATTTTCAGTTCTACATCAATCCACTTATATTTCGAGCAATGAGTTTTTTAGGGTTTAGGTCAACAGCGACTGATATTTTGACCAATGAGTTTTTTATACTATTTTTGTAAGTTATTCAAATAACATAATTTATAATAGATTATTATGACATTTTTTGATTCATATACTCAGCCTCACCAATTGGGATTAAAGCTTAATTGTTGTTCTCCGTTATCAAAATAAAAACCACAGCAATATTAAAGAATGTTTTAGTACATTTTACACCTACAGTGCCATGCCCTTTTATCTCAAAATTTGAGTACGAAAAAATAGCCTAGCCTCTTAAGAATAGAATGGGTCATGCACCAAATCTGAAGTTGCAACTCTTAACAAGTAACATAAAAAATTGAGTATGGAAAAATAGCTAGCTTCATAAGAACAGAGATAACCTCAAGCACCAAGTCTTTTATCTCAAAACAATGCCACATGGAACTCTTTAAGTCTCAAAATCACTCAATTAGAGTAACTGGTAGAGCCAAAAAAAGTTTGAATATTGTAATCTCACAATGAGATGCATCATGTACCAAACTTTTATTTCAAAACATCAACTACTTCAGTGACTAAAATAAACCACGTAAGGAGAATCGCGGCACAAGAAGATTTAAGAAAAAGAATACGATGTCCAACATTACTCTTAAAGGGATAAGAGGTTGGTTGAAGATGTAGTCATTGAGGTTAGAACTTCGGTAACCGATGCCATGATGCTAAGAGCAGCTTTCAAAACCTCTTGAGGGCACCCTGGCTTTACAATGGTTCGAACCTGAAGCAACAAGGAGAAATTCGATGAGAATCACGATTTCTGTTTTTAGATATCGAGGCCAAGCAGTTTTTAGGTTTTGTTCAAGAGACACTAGAGAATAAAATCAGAAAGTGATCAAACATATTTACCATATTATTGAATGAATTTATTCAGGAGTTTAATTTCGATGTACTATTGGTGCAAAAAATTAAACCATCACTCAATCATATTTTACTTTGTTGCTTGGGGTAGTTACTATGAGTTAAATATTTTAATATGACGATGCATGATTTGAATGATCGTAAAAACTCACACAGACGGTGCATTAAATCAAATCTTTTATCTAGTTGGTTCAGTCTAAACAGGTTCCTATTTAGAAAATTTTGGTATATCATGAAATTAAAATTGACAGTGAAACATTAAATAAGAAAATTATATCTCAAAGGCTCTTGTACTGTTAAAATATGGAAGGATTAATTGTGAATACCTGTTCAAGGTACTCTTGAAGTTTCTTAATGCGACCCATGTAATCTTGGTCTTCAACAGAAAGTGTAAAGGCCTTGGCATCTGCACCCGGACCTTCAAACTGAAGTGGACCCGGATTTCTATAAATATCGTCCAAAAGAAAGCTCGCTGCATTTTGTCTTAACAACCTGAAAGGAAATGATGCATCAGAGAAGGCAACTACCAATAAGTAAGAACAAATAAGCTGAGGTAAAAAACCATGCGCGCATGTGAAAAATTATCTTACTCGTATGTTTTGCCTCTTAAATCCACAGGAGCTGGATGAATAGCAGGTTTTCCGATTGATATAGCGCCAGGATTTGGAGACCAACGCTTCACTGTCATCATAGCCTAAAGTTCATTGAAAGCAGACATGTAAACCTTCTTATCACAGAAAGCATTGACATATAATCCAAAACCAGCATGAATAACTGTTAAATCGGGCATACAAGCAAGAGTACGAAAAAAGCAAAGACATACTGAAATTGGAGCAGCACCACATCGCCACTTGTTTACAGGATTCTTCAGGTTAGTTACTGTTGCCATGTATCCATTTAAACCAGCGGCCAGTATATGGTAGCAGATGTGTCCAAGAACCTGCGATAATATTACTTGGTTACTAACAATAGAGGGAAATGATTGCAGACCATGCTACTTATAAAGGCGAATCAAATGCAATCGAATGAACATACATATGCATAGTCACAGTCAAATTTTGAAGGTAGAGATCCACGAGCTTGATAACCAAAGAAATGGCAAATGGCATTGAACTTCTTTCCCTTGTATTTCCCTTCTTTCTGTCAAAGTAATAAAGTAATATTAAACATCTTGATAGAATTCGATAATTTGCCCTTCAAGTCACAAAAGGCAATTAATTATATTTGCACATTTTAAATTATCAAGCATCAAACTAGAATCAGACCAGACTATAATCATGTAAGAAAGGTAATTCACGGTTATACCAGTGCAAATTTTCGCAAGTCATGAGGACCAGAAAATGAATGACAAAGTTAGTGGTAGTTTGTGAAAAAGTACGAGAATAACCCAAAAACAGTAAGATCGGCTTACTCAATAACACTCTTCATTGCAAAGGAAGGAAAAATTCATAAATACAAAATAAAATCATGCATAACAATCTACAAAAGTGCAAAGAAAAAGGTGGAGAATCTAGTCATGTCATAGCTAGTAAAATAAATTTCGGAGACAGAATGGAACAGATATCTAGTGACCATACCACGCGCTTGTTTATCTCGACCTCGACAAGGTATGCTAGTAGTTTCTCAGTCTCGATCTGCAGTCATTACAAAGAGGGGAGAACAAAGGCATGAAGGAACTGAGAATCTAGCAATTCATATGAAGAGCAAAGCATCAGATGATTCTTACCTGGGACAACTGTGCTGAATCATCGGACTCAGGGTAAAGGAGCAGCTGCAGCATTGAAGATCATGTATAGTTAGATTTTCATTGTCAGTAGTCTCGAAGTCGAAAACTGAAATGACTTGAGAAATTTTGAGTTAACCTGTTTCCTAATAAAGGGTGGCAGAAATTCAAATAAAGCAGATGCCCATGGTGAAAGCTGAGAAGATATGTTGTCAACAGCGACACCTTGTCTGAGTAAACTATGAATTTCCTGAGGTACAACAAACAATTGAAAAGAATAAGTTAAGGTTGTACCCTCTATCATGAGAGGCAAAGAAAATATGAAATGTTAACAGTAACATCAATGACAAAATAGAAACTGCAATTTTATGTGGCATTAAGAGTATACACTGGCTTGAAAACACACATAGATATATGAATATTTTTTACGAGCTTCAAATTGATTCTTGCTCAGGTGGGGCTTGAGAAAAGGGGTACCTTTAAGAGTGCATACACTTCAGGGATGCTCTCTATCAGTCCTTCAGGAAGGAGGATTACCCCATGGTATTTTTCTGAGCAAAATAGAAGAATAAGACACTACATATCAAAAAAGTGGAAAGAGACAATTAAGATAATTCAAACCTTGCTCTGCTCTAGCCTGAACTGCATCGCAAATTTGTTTCGTGATGTCAAAAATGGTAAGCTTTGATGCAGCAACTTCCTCACCAAGAATTACCTGCATAGAGCATATAAAAGAGTAGTTAGTTAGGCACAGTTCTAAAGCACATTCAGTTATAAATAAATGATGCAAGACAATAATACTGACCATGTTTGGATGGGACTGGAGGGTGCATTCCAAAGCAACATGTGATGCCTTGCGACCCATAAGACGGATGAAATAATAATACTGGAAAGGAAAACTCGGTCACGAAGGTGCTTTAAAATAAAATTAATGAAAAAATAGATTGATGCATTAGATCCGTTACCTTTTCTGCTGAGAGAGCATCAGTGCAGACATTGCTGATAAGCTGGGAATTCACCTGAGTAAACAAAAAAGCAAAATTTCATTGTTAATTCAATTGATTGTTATCACAT
Organism: Lupinus angustifolius; assembly: GCF_001865875.1. Classification (NCBI taxonomy): domain Eukaryota; kingdom Viridiplantae; phylum Streptophyta; class Magnoliopsida; order Fabales; family Fabaceae; genus Lupinus; species Lupinus angustifolius. The sequence goes on from NW_017723586.1 coordinate 28,529, forward strand.
AGCACAATATTGAAAGCTGACATGGCCCTAATGATTCCAATTTGCCTTTTGGTTGAGAGAAGAGCACTTTAACAGGATCCAATCAGAATAAGCAATCATTTCATCAAACACAGCACACAAAAAAATCCTAACACACGGCTTTGTCATATCGAAAAAGACTGTCCATTATCGCAAATATTGAACTAAAATTATCAAAAATAAAGGATAAATAAGTACCTTACAAATTGTATCAAAACCAACATTCGTTTCCACAAACTGGTTTTTAAGATCTCCATTCAAAGTTACAGGAACACCAACCACCTGCAGAATCGCAACAACCATGAGCAATAAATTACTGATGATATCATACAATCAAATTAAACAACAAAACATAAACAAAAGATAAATTTTATGCCAAATTAATAATTTAAAATGAAAAGATAAATCCTCAGCAGTAATAGAGCTTCAAACAGAGGTCCTATTTTGGTTTTATATGGAAAAAAAGGACAAGATCTAAAATGGGAAGTAAATATACCTTTGTGGGACATTTTGCTACAGCAAATGTTTCAGCAAGCTGTGCAGCGTCTGTGTTCGATGTCACCCCTAAAAGATCATGTAAATCGAAATTTAGAAACCTCTTCCGAAGAAGTAAAGGTAACCCATGCATGAAGATATAGGAAAACTAAGTATACCTCCAATGATGACAAGGCCATCAAGTTTCAAACTATTGCATGTAGCAAGTGCAGCATTAACTTGTTCTGTGGTCCTAATCTGATCCTTAGTTCGCCCAAGCAAATCATAACCACCTAAAAAAGAACAGTCATTGTATGGTAATAATGAGTTAATAATTTTGCAAAAGTTAATTAACCGACTAATAACAAGTTAGTTGCCACAACCAACCTTGATTTTTGTATGTGGAAAGAATTTCATCAGTTATCTCCAGAGTTTTCTGTGCAAATAGTCCTTCGGAGCCACCTGGAGAAAGAAATAAGTGCGTGCAGGCCTAGTTACTCAATTGTCTAACAAATATGTATTTTAAAATGAAAATAAATACATATACAACAATAAGGTGGATATATCAACATAATTAAAACATGAAATTAAGATATTACTAGTTGAAAATAAATGGAAGTTTGTTTAAGCCTTTCTAAAATAACCAAAGTGATTATTTAGAAATGAATCACTGCTGATCTTGCCTAGTTGGGCTTTCACAAAAAGAGAGAAGCTGCAACAAAAGCTAACATTCAGTTTTGTCAAAAGCTTTAATCTTTAGATTCATAAAACATCACTTTTGGCAAAATCACTTTTTAAAAAAAAACTGAAGATCCATAATGCAAATTATAAATACCAAGAAATCCAAGTAAAACACTGCCAGGGTTATGAATTTTGAGGGCATTGTAAAGACCCCAAATAACATTGTGTCCTCCAGGAGATTGTCTACCACTAAAAACAATTCCCACCCTGCACCAACAACAACATAATCTGTAAGATTCAGAACATAAAAGCACCAAAACAGATTCACAACAATGCCTATGTAATATAAATAACAAAATCAAAATAATGAAAACTTATTTACCTAATAGCTGGGTGCTCAGTGATGATCTGAGCATCAGGGACTTTAGCATTAGCCCTGAGAAAGTGAGCCAAAGGATGTCCATAAGTGTTTGGAAATAACCTGCTTATTGAAGGTGCATCAGCAGAATCAGCAACTGTGGTTGCATCACCAAATTCAACCCTCACAGTAGTTCCCTACACATGAAAAATCAAATGGCTCAACCCAGTTTCATGCAAATTCATCACCCAAATAAAAAAAATCAAATCTTTGAGAATCCTACTTGTCCATAAATACTTCAAAAAACTTAAGATCTAAGAAGAAAACAGCGTTTTTAGTACCTGCAGGCAAGGAGGGAGTTCTGGCTGGTATAAAGATCGAATCTTTTGAAGATCTGAGAGTTCTCTGGGAATACCATAATCAGAATCCATGGATATGTAGTTGATGCTTTGGGTTCAGGAGAAAAAAGTGAAGTGAGTTGAGTTTGATAAGAGAAATGGAGCAGAAAACAATGTTGTTTAGAGTTGTATTTGTACTGACACCGAGACTATTGTCTTCAGTGTTGGGTACCTTTTTATAGTAGGGCGGATATAAATTTACATGAATAACTATTTTTGATATAAGTAATCACATCTTCATCTTTAAATGAGTGAATGACTACAGGAAATGGAACTATTGATATTTTATTTTAGGTGAGATTTACCGAAACTTTATATTATTATTATATTTTTTTGTATTATGAATAATATATGTTCACATTTTGGTAAGCAACTAATTCTTTTGGGATGCGTGACTTCCCCTCCCAATAAGGTTCACATAAATCAAATACTTAACCTTAAGATCTATCGATAGCTTACATCACTTAACCAACTTGTTGATACACCACTGATACATGTATACAACTATACATACAATAAAATTAGTCATATTTAATATTTTTGTTAACAATTCTCTATCCAACTTTCAGTCATATATTGCAGTGACCAAATTGTTAGACGTAACTTTTTTGAAATACATAAATAATTCATCATGGATCTTATTTTATAAGTTATTTTAGGTGTACCTACTCAACTTTTTTTCTTCACGTTTTCAAAACCAGACTAATGTATATCTAAAGTCTAAACTTAAAACTAACAGTACCAAGCCCACAGGATTAGGGTCCCTTTTCTTCTTTCTATTTTATTTTTTGGTTGAGTCCTTGTCAATATCCGAATATTCCGTTCCCCCAACCTTATTACCATGCAACATGGCTCCATTGACGCCATTGTTTATTTTTCTATTTTATCTTTGAAGGATCTTTGCAAATTGCAAGGCCAACAGACTCACGCTTCTGTCATTTTCCACGATAGTACAAAAAATTGGGCTAAAGCAACTAGTTTTTTAAGAATAAAGTGTTTTTGTTGGCCTCAGAAGAGTTACGCTTGGAATGAGATTCCTTGCTTAAAATTGATATGTGGTGTGCTCAAATTTAGTGCTGAAAATTGTGTATTATCCCAATTCAGGACTATATATTAACAAGTTTTTAGTGCGTGAAATACATCTGTTAATAAATTTTCTTTTATTATGTAGTATATTTCTCAATGTTATTAAGACTGGACTGGATGGTCCCATTATCAACCATTTACGTGCATGGTCCTGTACTATCCTTAAACTCGGAAATTCCTTCTAGCTGTGGAAAAACTGGTCCAACCAAGTTCAACAATGTAAAACTGGAATAACTCGATTGGTTAAACTGGCCAGCTAACTACAATTAAATAAAAAATAAAAAATCACAGAAAAATAGAAGATTAATCCACATCTACAAAAAATCCCAGCAAAGTACTAGTAAAAAATCCTAGAGAAATAGTAACCTCAGAAAACCTAGCCTTCTCAACATAGCCTCATCCTTGCCATCGCCTCATGGTTGTCGCCTCTTCCCGTTGTTATTTCGACTTTCTTGAGAACTCAAGGTTTGTGGCTTTGTGTTTTCTAAATAATAACAGAGCAATGTAATTCTTGAGATAAGGAGAACTTTGTGGCTTTGTGTTTTCTACAAGATAAAGCAATGTATAGCTTATTAGTGAGTTGTAGGATAGCGTATTAATATTCTGCTCTGTTGCTATGTGGTTTTGTGACTTTTGCTTTAACACAGCTGCATGATTTAGTACTATAGCTAATAAAGTTGCAAGGGCTCTAAGGTATAGCTAATAAAGTTGCAAGGGCTCTAAGGTATAGCTAATAAAGTTGCAAGGGCTCTAAGGTATAGCTAATAAAGTTGCAAGGGCTCTAAGGTATAGCTAATAAAGTTGCAAGGGCTCTAAGGTATAGCTAATAAAGTTGCAAGGGCTCTAAGGTATAGCTAATAAAGTTGCAAGGGCTCTAAGGTATAGCTAATAAAGTTGCAAGGGCTCTAAGGTATAGCTAATAAAGTTGCAAGGGCTCTAAGGTATAGCTAATAAAGTTGCAAGGTATAGCTAATAAAGTTGCAAGGGCTATAGGGTATTTTATTTTGTTGTACGGTCTCCATAAGGTTTAGTTTAGTATATGATAGATATTATATGTTTTGACTAGGAAGTCTAACCGATTAGAACCTATACATCACCTTTTCCAGTTTGATTTGAGTTTCATAATATTGATATTTCTCCTATGATGTATTCAGTGACGTTGTTTGGTGGAGTATTATTTATAAAATAGGTTTAAGATATATTTCTTCTATCCATGTTAATCAAAATCATAGTTATATATAGGGTGTTTGCCATCAGTTTGGATCATTTTTAAGCAAAAATAATCCATTTCAAATACATATTTAATTTACGGTCTAGTCTGCTATATTTACATTAATATGCAGTTTGTATCAGTTTGAATTGATTTTTTTTATAAAAGATTGGAATTTTACATATATACTTCAAAAATCATAAACTTGAGTAAAATATTAATTCTAATACACTAAAAGTTTACATGATTTCATGGTAATATTGTCACAACCTTTGTCACAATACTATTTAAGGTCACGAGTAATAATGCATTCATGGTACTTACACTATAAAGACATAATATCACAAGTCTACAACTTTGTTTCTATTGCTATGTTAATTTCAACAAACATCTTGTATAAATTTAAATATTACTAAGACCATAATATAATTAGGTTCATGATAATAGATAAATACATTATATTCATTAAAAGATGTTCTCATTCAAAAATATACAATTGGATATACTAGTAGTTGGTATTGATTTTTCCTTCATTGTGATTGTATTGTATATGAGAAGAAAACAAATCTAACAACTTAATTATATATATCAAAAGAAATATCATCTCAATAGTCTAATTTTTTTTACCTACGTGTGATAATATATAATTAGAGAGCGTATATTTTTTGAGAAAAAGATGTATGTACTGACAGCGTATGATTTTATACATTGTCATTGCATAATCCACAATTGATATTTAATTAGTGTTGACTTTTAAAAAAAGTAATTTAAATGAATGACGGATGATGGATTGCATGTGTATAAATCTTTACACTGTCAGTGTATAGATTTTACACTCATATTTTTTAGTCATATCAAATGAACATTAGTGTATATACCTTATGACTAATTGATTGTTGAATTTGCATTCTAGTTTGTTTCAGAATATTATTGAAAAGAAGTGTTAAACATTTGAATATTCAATTTTGTTTGCGCATATTTAATAAGCCAAATTAATGTTGTATGGTTTAGATTGGTGTGGTTCCTAGAGTTCGATCCAAAAACCATACTGGACCAATTCATTTTAAAAAAATAAATCCAACACAATCTAATGACATTCAGTTTGTGCGGTTTTGGATTATTTTGGACCATTTTTCAGTTTTATTTTTGGATTGGTCTGACACCTTTGTTATATGTTGCAACCAGAAAAAAATAAAGTGCTTAATTTATTAGACCAAGCCGTGAAAAATGACCCAACATCAAGATAATTGATCAACAAAACAAACAACCACCATGACCGAACCAAGCATGAGCATCGTGACCGAGATGTCAGGACTTCTGACCAAGCCAAGCTTGAGCATCGTGACCGAGATGCCAAGAGTTTTGACTGAGCCAAGCATGAGTATCATTGGCTAAGATGCCATCATTTGTGGCTGAGCCAAGGCATAAAGGACATTGTGACCGAGGTACTGACCCTTCTAATCAAGTACCACATAAGTCTCGTAACCAAGAGAATGAGCCACTTGACCGAAGCACAACGCACACCAATATCAGTCAGTCCTCGACATTGGCGCACCAGCTGGCCACAACAATGGTGCACCAGTTGGCCACAACAATGGTGCACCAAGCCATGACAATGACGCATCAAGCTGCGACATTGGTGCACCAATTGACCATGAATTGGCACATCAAGACACAATATTGGTGCATCAGTTCTGCAACATGGCGCATCAGCTTTGAATCAAGACTTGATGATTAGGAAGTTTCTTATCACGCAAGTTACTTAGGATTTTCACTACTATATTGTTATAAAGTTTGTTAAATTGGTTATGTTAGTTAAGTAGCTAGGTCAGGCTAGTTTAGGTGTTATAAATAAGAACACAAGGTTCACATTGTAATTCTTTCTATTCATTTTTCATTTCATCTTCAATAATAAAGAAAGGTATTATTGATAGCCATTGTTCATCTTCTTCTTCGAGCTCTTCATAGCTTGCATCTTGTTTCTCAATTTTTGTTATGGTATTAGAGCTCTCTAAGAAAGAGAGCGCTACTACATTCAATGAGTGATTCAATTTTACCTAATAATCCCACAAGTACCACAACCCAATACATGGAACCCTCACAAAATCAAGCCTCACCTTTCCATATACATCCATAAAAAAATCCAGCCATAGCTTTAGTCTCACGTCTTCTCAATGGGGAGAATTACAATCAATATTGATCTATGAGAATGAGTCTAATTTCAACAGAAACTAGGCTTTGTTGATGGAACCATTCTAGTTCCACCAAGAACAAATCCTCTATATCAAGCTTGAGAAAGAGCCAACAACAAAGTCACCTCTTCGATAACAACATCAGTCTCTCCTTCAATCAGTCGAACCATCCTCTAGATAGATAAAACTCAAGTCATATAACAAAATTAAGAGAAAGATGTTGTCAAGGTAACCTATTTCTTATAGTAGAATTGCAAGAATCAATTGCAAATTTAAGGCAAGGTGAAATGAATGTAACAAGTTACTTTAATGAATTAAAATCCTATGGGATGAATTAGACAATTTCATACCCTTTCTAAACTGTCCATGCAACATATAATGTAGTTGCAATTCTCTAGCAAATTTCGAAACATGTGGAATTGAAGATAGAGTCATTAGATTTTTGAAAAGATTAAATGACAATTATAGTAGTGTGAGGTCTTAAATCATGTTGGTTGAGCCTCTACCCAACACAAGCAAGGTGTTTTCCTTGGTAATTCAACAAGAAAGGCAATTGCTTGGCCAAGATGTTGAATCAAAGGAAATTACATTATGAACTAATTGGAAAATGGAGGCTTCTCTAGAAGAACATCAAACTATGGAAGAGGAAATGCATAGAATTCAGGAAGAGGATTATCCAATTCAAGGAATTCTGGATACATGGTAGAGGAAATTATTGACCTAATTGAAGAGGAACATGGAATAAGATATCCAATTTTGGGAAATTTTGCAACACTGTAAGAGAAGTGGGCATACCATTGATACATGTTACAGGATTCATGGATTCCTTGCAAATTTTCCATCAAATAAAGCTATACAAGTGTGTGTCTGCAACAAATATTGAACAAGACAGGGAGTAGAGTCACAACAACAATGAGTCAGTGTTTGGATTGAATCAAGAACAATTCAGAGGGCTGCTCAATATGTTCCAACAATATGGAACCCTCCCTGCAAAGGATGCAGCCAATTTTATTTCTGTCAGCATTGTTGATCCAATCTTGCATGATGAACGCAAGAAAGGTATCTCTAGCCCTACAGACCATTATGTTTCATGTATTATGGACAATGGTGCCACTGACTATATCAGTTCTTCTTCATCCCTTTTCTCATACTTTAAGAGTATCACCCAATCATTATTAAATTACCAAATGGTTGTCAAATTATCACTCAAATTTCAGGCATTGTCACCTTAAATCTTAGCCTAATTTTGCAAGATGTTCTATATCTACCTACTTTCACCTACAATTTGCACTCAATACCAAAAACTAACATCACAATCATCATGTATCTTAACTATTGATAAATATTTTTGCAAGATCTAGGAGAGGGACTCTTTGAAGATGATTGGTATAGATAGCATATCACATGGACTTTATGTGTTGAATAATAACATACAAGATCATAAGCATTGTCCACATGTTGCTAATTCTGTAAAAAAAAAATAATGCCTCTAGTCTGTGGTACTTTAGATTGGCTCATGTTTTTGAATATTATATGGATACTATTAAAAATACTTTTCCCTATATTGCTTATGATAAAGTTCAACATGTGATATTTGTCATTTTGTCAAACAAAAAAGGCTAAGCTTTCCTACAAGTGAATCACACCCTTTAAAGCTTTTTGATTTGATATATGTGGATATTTGGGGACCTATGCAACCTTTTCTATTCATGGTGATAGGAATTTTTTAACCATTGTGGATGATTGCTCTAGATACACTTGGGTTTTCCCCTTGAAAACCAAAGGAAAGGCTTCTAAAACTCTCCAAGATTTCATCATAATGGTAGACACAGTTTTTAATCAAACTGAAAGCCGTAAGAAGTGACAATGGAAGAGAAATTTTCATGAAAACGTTTTACTCCAATAGAGGAATAAAAGATCAAACTTCTTTTGGATAGACACCACAATAAAATAGTATTGTGCAAAGGAAATATCAACACTTATTGAATATAGCTAGAGCTCTCCTCACCCAAAGCCATATCTCAAAGCATTAATGGCCTTATGACATTATACATGTTGCACACATCATTAACCTCATGCCTACCCCTATGCTCTAGAATCAGCCCCCCCTCCCTATGAACTCCTTTATAATAGGAAACCTAAACTCAAACACCTTAGAGTTTTTGGCTCTCTCAGCTTCACTAGTACCTTAGCTCACAAAAGGACTAAGCTTGATCCAAGAGCTAATAGATGCTTCTTCCTAGGTTACAAAGAAGGCACCAAGGAATTTATAGTTCTTTACCTTCAATCTAAGGCCCTAAATGTTAGTAGGGATGTAATATTTTATGAGCACATTTTTTCATACATAGAATAAAAAGACATAACTACCCTAGATAACATTCCCATGCCCATTAATCCAAGTTTAGACCATCTCCTATATGAAGATATATTCTAGGATCAACCTAATCATCCTACTAACCAAACTAACCCCCAATCCCCTTCCTATATATCTACACCTCAGTTACCTCACTCTAATCCCTCACCCACACACCATGATTTAGACATTCCAACACAAATTAGGAAAAGAACTAGAATTTCCAATCCACCAAATTACTTAAAGGATTATCATTGTGCTGTACTCAACAAGACCATGCCATCAAATTCTATTCAGTACACTTTATCCTCATTCATCTCTTACAATAGGTTATCACAATCCTATAAATCCTACACATTGTCCATCTCAACCCAAACTTAGCCTAGAACCTATAACTTAAACATCCACAATGGAGGGAAGCTATCATTAAGGAATTAATAGCCTTGCAAGACAATGAAACCTAGTTAATCACTAACTTACCGTAAGACAAAAATCACATAGGATGCAAATGCTTTTTTAAGATAAAATACAAGGCTGATGGCACTTTGGAAAGGTATAAGTCACGTTTAGTTGCCAAAATCTATACCCAAACAAAAGGAATAGATTACCTAGATACCTTCTCTCTTGTAGTAAAAATGAGTATTGCATGATTACTTCTCTCCCTTGATTCTATCAACAGAGTCTCATGCAATTGGATGTGAACAATGCTTTCTTGCATTGTGATCTATTATAAAATGTCTACATGTTTCTGCCCCCTTGATTGATGATTAATACTCTTATAAGGTATGCAAATTGAAAAAATATCTATGTTGCCTTAAACAAGCAAGCATACAATGGTTTGCAAAACTCTCCACTCTATTACTTACATTTGGCTATGTACACTCAAGTAGTGACCATTCTTTGTTTATCAAACACATGAAAGATGGCTCTATGGCAATTCTATTAGTCTATGTTTATGATATAATTACACAACATACAACATATCCTTCACCATACTTTCCAAATTAATGACTTAGGTACTCTAAGATATTTTCTTGGTTTTCAAATTGCAAGGACTAACAATGACATCTCTATGAATCAAAGAAAATATGCCCTTGAGATTGTTTCTTATGCAAGATTATTAGGCTGCAAACCAGCCCTTACACGTAAGATATCTAGTACTCATCTTTGTCAAGATTCAAGTGAACCTTACCATGATGCTCTTGCTTGTATAATATTGATAGGTAGACTAATCTATCTCACAAACACGTGACCCAATATTGCTTTTGCTGTCAACCAGTTAGCTCAATTCATGGTCAAACCTATCATTATCCACCACAATGCTGCTATAAGAGTCCTTAAGTACCTCAAAGGAACCCCTACATTAGGTCTATTTATCCTTCTACTTCTATTCTCCAAATCAAAGCCTATAGTGATAGTGACTAGGCCTCATGCCCTGATACAAGGACATCTGTATCAGGATATTGCATCTATGTAGGTAATTCTTTGATTTCATGGAAATGTCCTAAAAGAAGACAATTTCTGTAAGCTCATGTGAGGATGAATATAGAGCAACGACTTTAATAACTTGTGAGATCAAATGGATCTCTTATATTTTGGCAGATTTAAATGTTAAACCATCTCACCCTACAACCTTATACCAGGATAACCAATTAGCCTTACACATTGCCTCAAAACCAACTTTCCATGAAAGAACCAAACACATAAAGTTAGATTGTCACACTGTTAGAGAACAACATGGCAGAGGCTTAATCAAACTACTTCCTATTTCATCCCAACTTCAATTGGCTGATGCCTTAACTGAGCCATTAGGAACAAAAGACTACCTTACAATACATCTCAGGGGGGGGTATTAGACCAAGCCATGAAAAATGACCCCAACATCAAGCCAAATGATCAGCAAGACAAGCACCATAATCCAAAACCAAATGAAACATAAAATTGTGACCATAAGAAGTTATCATGGCGGTGAATTTGAAAACCACAAGTTCGATAAGTTTTGCTTGAAATATGGTATTGAGCACCAGTATTTGTTATGTCATGAATAGAATACTCTTGAGGTCTATTCTTAATAAAACCCCCCTATGAATTGTTTAAAGGTCGAAAACCAAATATTTCTCATTTTCATGGTTTTGGATGTAAATACTTTATTTTGAACAATGGAAAAGAGCCTTTATGTAAATTTTATTGAAAGGCTGATTTAGGAATATTTCTTGGGTATTCTAATCATAGTAAAGCATATAGAGTCTTTAACAAAAGAACAATGATTGTAGAAGAGTCTATTCATATTGTATTTTGTAAGTCTTCTCCAAAAGAGGAGAAATGTATGATTGATGATCTTGTAGGTACTCTTGAGGATGCATACTTGAAAGATCAAGAATCTAAAAAAGCAATGAAAGAAAATCAAGACTCATGTCAAGAACATGCAAGAATACCACAAGCTTGGAAGACAAAAAAAGATCACCATATCGACAATGTTGTGCAATACTTATAAGACTAAGACTATTAATGAGGCTTATAATTTATTTTTATTTGTTTCTCAAATTGAGACTAAGACTATTAATGAGGCTATTGAGGATGAACATTGGTTACTAGGTATACAAGAAGAGCTAAACAAATTTGAAAGAAAAAAAGTGTAGGATTTAGTCCCTAGACCAAGTTATCATCCTATAATAGGCATAAAATGGTTGTTTAGAAATAAACTTGATGAGTTCGACTTGATTATTAGAAACAAAGCTAGATTGGTAGCTATAGGTTACAATCAAGAATAAGATATTGATTATGATGAGACTTATGCTCCTGTAGCAAGATTAGAGGCTATTAGGATGCTTTCCGCCTTTGCATCTATTATGTACTTCAAAAAAGTTCAAATTGATGTAAAAGATACATTCTTGAATTTCTTTATTAAGAAGATGTATATGTTGAAAAACCTCCCGGTTTTGAAAACTGTCAATTTCCTAATCATGTTTTCAAGTTGAAAAAGGCCTTATATGGACTAAAGCAAGCTCCTAGAGCTTGGTAAAATATGATTAGCTCATTCCTTTTAGAGAATGGATTTTCAAGAGGTAAGGTTGATACCATACTTTTTGTACTAAAATTAGAAAAATATATATTGTTAGTTCAAATATATGTTGATGATATTATATTTGGTACTACTAATGATGTTTTGTGTATGAATTTTTCTGATTTTTTGAAAGGAGAGTTTGAAATGTGTATGATGGAAGAGCTCACTTTCTTTCTTCGGCTACAAATCAATAAAATTGGCGATGACATATTTATTCATCAAACAAAGTATTGCAATAACGTATTGAAAAGGTTTGATATGAAAAAAGCAAAAGATGCTTCCACGCCTATGGCTACTTCATGCTATCTTGATAAGGATGAGGAACAAAATCTATTGAGGTAACTAAATATCATGGTATAATAAGATCTTTACCGTATCTATCTTCAAGTAGACCCAATATTATGTTTAGTATGTACATGTGTGCTAGATATGAAGCTAATCCTAAAGAATCACATCTCACGACTACTAAAAGAATTATAAAATACTTGAAAGGAACCTTAAACATGATATTATGGTATCTTAGGGATGCATCTTTGAGCTTAATAGGTTATTCCAATTTTGATGGATATAAGATCGATAGGAAAAGTACTAGTGGTACTTGTCACCTACTGAGTAGTTCTCTAGTATCTTGGTATAGTAAGAAGTAAGCATGCATTGCTCTTTTAATCACCAAAGCATAATACATTGCCGCTGGTGTGTGTTGCGCTCAAATCTTATGGATGAAGCAACAACTTTTAAACTTAGGTCTAGTGCTATAAATCTGTCCAAGAATCCTATTTTGCATTCTCACACCAAATATAAATAAATAAGGCATCATTTCTTAAGAGGTCATGTTCAAAATGTGATTGCATGATTGAATTTGTTGAAACTTTAAAATAACTAGTTGATATTTTCACTAAACCTCTCCCTAAAGATACTTTCTTTGTGCTGAGAAGAGAGCTAGGAATTCTTGATAAATCATATATTTGTTAGTTGTATCAAAGTTGTGTTAAAATTCATGAATCTTTTTTTTATCTTTATTCAAATGTCGACCTTGTTTGCTTGAGTGCATGACATAATTGCTTATATGTGTTTTTATTTGATTAAGTGTCATTGTCTGTGATTATCATTATATAGGATAGATTCTATCTAGTTAGATCTTAGCATTCCCTAAAAAAAGTTTGAAATGTATTGATTGAAGTAAAAGATATGTGATTAACCAATTATTACCTTAGTTAATCGATTACCTGAGTTTATTTTTAAGTATCTTAAACAATTAAACAACCCTTAATCGATTACCTGGTAAAAAATTTCAATTCATTAATCGATTAACACTGAAATTAATTGATTAAGTATAATTCTAGTGATAGTGATTAAATATGAATTTCAAAACCCTAGAACTTGAATCCTTCTCTAGAAATCTTCCCTAACCTCAAATCTTCTGTAGTTTGTGTCAAATTAAGAACCCCATTACATATTTTCATCCACTCTATATCTATTACCCTCGTATTCCATTAATTTCCCCTCAAAATCACAAAACCTAGAATTTTTCTTCTTTAGAAACCCTAACCTCAATTTGATCAATCAATTAAAGTAATCAACTATCCATCAATTAAGTTGCAATTATGAGTGAAGGAAAGCCGAAGAGAGTGAAGAATACTACTAGGATAAACCATTCTCTTTGTCATCCTAGACGTATGAGAAATGTGGATATGGATGGTTCATCCTATACTCAAGTAGGCAGAAACTTCATTGAGAACGATCCTTACTACTCTCTAGCTCTCCAAGCAGAAAGATTAACAAAGTTCGTTAGCCGAAAACATACTTATATTCGGTATACTAACATGACCTGGATGGTGGAGCAAGGCTTCCAATCCCCTAATGAATTAGAAGCTCAAGGGACAAACACTTTTCTGGAATTAAATGGTAATATATACTCCTATCTAGTTCGGGAATTCTATAGCAACTTTGAATACAAGGATGAGAAATATGTTAGTGTTGTAAAAGGAAAATTTTTTACATTGATGAGGAGTTATTTCTAGAAGTTGGAGGCCTAGCTAGTGATGGCTTTCCTCTAGGTGACTAAAACAACCAATTGTGGGACTCGTATGGTTCAATTCAAATTTACAAGTCATGCCTAAGTGGACCACATTACTAAGTGCAAGGTGCGTTGACTAAGGTTGGTTCCATGATTGTTGAGAATAGGCTTCTCCATTACTTATCGTGCATGTGTTGGTTTACAGAAACAACAACCATGCTCAACCAATGGGTAATGATGTGGAGCCTATGTATGTTACGAAAGAAGGAATCATGGTTAATTGGCCTGCTGAGATTTTGAAGGTGATGTCCAGTATTGCTTCCTCTTCATCTAGACTAATTGCCTCTGGGATTTTCATATCACGTGTCATTGAAGATGTTGGTATTGGCACAAGTAATGAGGAGTTAATTGTTGTGAATCCCAAGGAGTATCTCATTTATGATAGCTTGATCCATAAGATGAGTATCTATAAATATAATGGAGTGTGGTTGTATTAGGAGGACTATCAAACCAATATTGAGATTTCTAATGAGGATGAAGATAATATTCCAAGGACCATATTTCAGTTTGGTTCATTTGGACGCTCTGGAACAACGCCTCAATGAGCGTATTGACAATGGAATGCAAGTCATGGAGAATAGGATGCAATCCATGGAGGAAAGTCTCATGACAGAGTTTCATAGACAAAAAATGTTACCTCAAACTCGCTTAGAACAACTTAGCTTTATGTGTAACACCTTTAGTGGCTTCTTCCCACCACCTCCTAGTAGCTAGTTTAGTTAGGGCAACCATTAGTAGTCCTAGTTGGCTTAGTCTAGGTTGTGTGTTTCTTTATGTCATTGTTGTTTTTAACTTGTACTCTTATGACTCTATTTTGGTTATAATTTTCTATTTTCTTTAGATTTGGCATATGTGTATCTTAATTTGCGTTGACAATTTTTTGTTTGAAATTGATGTGCTTTATGGTTTACATTTGTTCTGTTTCTTACCATATTGTGAATACAACTGTTATTTTGTTGATCATATGTTGCTTATACCTTGAATCACCAATGAAAATCAAGAAACTTTTATCAATATGTTTAAATGTCTCCATTTTATTAATTAATAGAAGATGTAATCGATTAACTGCTGCTTAATTCATATATGTTTAGTGAATTCTAATCCTTCTTAATCAATTAACACCATGCCTGGTCAACTAAGTTGTCTCAATATCCGCTTATCCCTTTACTTTAGACTAAGTTATTATTGTATATATGATTTTTGATCATGCCAAACGAGGGAGAAAAATTGTGTTTTATGTTTTGTAGATTTATTGCATTACAAGCTTCCGCGACATTAAAGAATGGGGGGGGGCAAATTTTTAAAGCTCAACTCAAATTTCAAAACAAAGTTGATTGTCTTTCAAGAGGTTTAAAAGATGGCAAGATTGATTTGTCATCATCAAAAAGGGGGAGATTCATAAAGCAAACATGCAAGAACATGATTTTGATGAAGACAAAAGACTAAAGCTTAAAGACATTGGACACATCAACAACAATATCTCAAGACTCATATTCAAGCAAGGATCATGAAGACTAAGAGTACTTATTTCCTTTTTAGGTCCGAAGATGCTTTGAATGGGTAGAGTCTAGGTTGAGTGGTCCTTTTGATAAATCTCACATAATATGACCATATTCCATGAAAGAGATTTTTCATACATAACATGATTAAAACATATTTTATCATGCATACATGATTTTGGGCACTTATACTTATATCCTTTTTCAAAGTCATGCATCATGCATACATCATTCATGTTAGAGGTTTATGCATTTTAAACCAAGGCTTTTTAGAAAATATTTAATCCATTAAAACTTTATCTAATTGGTTATGTCTTTGTAAATGAGAAATAAGTTAATCGATTAAGTACATGGTTAATCGATTAAGTCAGTTTCTGTTTTGGAATATTGGATGTTTTAAAGAAATGTTAATCGATTAAGTGAGCATTTAATTGATTATCCCCAATAGAACATTTTCAAAACAAAATGGTATTTTACCATCATTTCCCATATGCAAAGGTATCTGAAATCAATCTGAACATAATTTTTAGAAATAAGAAAAAGAAGAACAATAAATTTCATACTTGATGCAAAGTTATTTGTTGAGAAAAGAGAAAAACATTTCATGTGAAAAAGATAGAGCTTTTGATTATCTTTGAAAAGAGAGTATTTTAATAAATTGAGAGTTTCAAAGATTTCCTTTTGTGAATCTTATTCATTCATTTTTATATCTGTATGTGAGATTCATCAAAGGGTTCTATTCAGAATTGTTAATGTATATATTTTAGCACATTTAACATACATTGGAAAGTTGTACACATACTTTATAGTCGTTTTTATGAGTTTGTCTCTTTGAGGGTATGAGGGATCACCTAGGGGAATAGAGAGAAATTTATAAGAAATCATAGGCTATGGTCAAGGTCCAAGAGAGGTCTCATTGGGATACTTAGTTAGAAGTGATGAGAAGTCATTTAAAACTAGGTCCAAGAGAAGTCTTGGTGAAGAAGTATTTTGTAACAAACATTTGATTTCTTCTAGTGAAGAAAATCTCCCAAGATCATAAAGGGAGGCTTGGATGCGGTTTGCACGTGGACAAACAAATGAACGAGGATAAAATCGATTCTGTTATTTTCTCTCTTACCCTACTATTTACTTACAATTATTGCATTTTCGCATCATTTGATATTATTCATTAAGTGACCGTTGCATAAGTAAATCTGCTATGTTAATCACATTTTGTATTCATTCTTAAGAGCATATTAGATTGGTATAATCACTGTTTTTATGCTGCACAAAAAAAATCAAGAACTAAAGGATTTTCTAGAGAACAACTTGATTAATCAATTAAGTATGCATATCATCGATTAAGTTTTCTCCATGTAATTGATTAACTCTTCATTTAATCAATTAACATCAGTAGTTTTTTAGAATATCTTTTGCATTTTGAACTAAGTTTTATTTCTAATTGAACCACATGTTCACCCCCACTAGGTGAAGATAAACCCCTTGTTAACCAACACATTGGGTACACCATGCAATCTAATATGACAAGTAGTTGAAGTATGAAATCTTAGAAAAATTAACATGTTTCTAGTACGACTTCTTTTTAGCAGACATATAGCCCAACCTGGATTTGTTTCCAATGTTTCTTTGTGAAGCAAATTTATGACTACCCTTAGAGAAATTAGCAATTGTTTCCTTTGAACACGTGTTCTATTTTTTCAAAGATATGTGTTTTTGACAAGAGGGTGTCATATTCAGTTTTGAAGCACAACCACAAGTAGAATTGACATATATAAGATCTAAGGTTTCATTTTGGTGCTTGATCTCATCAAATGTTTTTTTCTTTTCAAGAATCTTCTTTTCATGCACCTAAACTAACCTTTTTCTATCAGCATTTATTTTTTCTATCATGAATTCTTCATGTAATTCAACATAAGCACCATATAATATGTCATATGTTGGGAATCATTAGAATCACAATCGAATTCGAGAATTACTTACCTCACTTGAGTCACCTTGCTCATTGTTTTCGTAAGAATTATGATTTTGAGTCATTAGGCAAAGTTTGGCCAATTCTTCATCATCCAAGGTGCTTGATGTTGCTTCTTCTTCGGGTGTATCCCATACAATATAGGCTTTCTTAGTGTTGATGTACCTTGAGTCCTTCTTTTTGTTCTCAACCGTTTTGAGATTGGTAGGACATGATGATTCCATATGTCCTACCTTCCAACACTCATGGCAAGTGATTTTATCTTTTGAGTTCTTGCCTCTCTTGGTTGAGTCTCATGTATCTTTTCGTTGAAACATTCCGAATTCTCATTTTTTCTTTAGAAATTTGCTGAATTTGTTCACTAGAAGTGTCATAGTTTTATCATCGATATCACACGATTTGGATTCTTCTTCATATGGTTTCCCCTCTTGTACTTTTGCCTTTGAGGTTGTAGCCTATAGGGAAATTCCTTACTTTCTCTTGGCTGATACTTCGTGTCGTATTAAGCGTTCAAGTTCAATCTCATGTACTTGTAGCTTTCCAAAAAGAGTTGCAAATGACATTGAATCTAAGTCATTAGATTCCACAATTGATGTCACTTTTGGTTGTCATGCCCTATCAAGTCATCTAAAAACTTTGTTAGTAAGCTCACCATTTGCAAACACTTTATATAAAGCAATAAGTTGATTAACAATATGAGTATATCATTTTTGTATGTCATTTATAGATTCATTAGCAAACTTACGAAATAATTCATAGTCATAAGTCAATGCCTTCAACCTAGCACACTTAACCTCACATGTGCTTTCATGGGTTACTTGTAAAGTATCTCACATTTCTTTGATACTTTTACATTGTGAAATTCTAAAGAATTCGTCATAAGAGAGTGATGATGTTTTTAACTTTCAATTGTGTTGCATTTTTCTCTTTTCATCACCTGTCCACAAACTCTTAGCTTTTCCTTAGTTTCGCCATCCACTAAATGAAGTGGAACATGAAGTCAATTTTACACGGCCTCTCAAATGTCCGTGTCTATGGCCTCTATGAATGTCCTCATCCTCACTTTCTAGTAGGCATAACTCTTTCCACTAACATAGAAGAGCGATTGATTGAGGAACCTTCACCATTGAATGGATTCGTAGAGCCCATGTTTATTTTTCTCTAGGATCACACAAATTTAGCGATTAAGCTAGCACTTATTCGAACTAGCTCTAATGCTACTTGTTGGTTAACAAGAGTTCTAACACACCTAGGGGGGGGGGGAATAAGTGATTTAGCTTAGAATTAAAAATATTCGATTACAAAAGATATTCGTCGATTTTCATTGATTTTAATCGATTAAAATATTACTTAATCAATTTACATAATGTTCTAGTTAATCGATTAACAGTAGTCTTAATCGATTAACTTGATTAGTTTTCTTGAAATTTTTTTGTTCTTGATACAACAAAATGTAGTGATCAGTCTATTCTTACATGCCCTTAAACAATTCAATTAACGCGATTAATCAAGCAATGACACTTACACAATAATCCTAATATGAATATAATTCAAGATATCTGAAATTGATAATTGCGCAAATGTAAAAGTGTAGGGATATGAGAAAATTAACACGATCGATTTATCGTAGTTCGATTTGGGAGAATATGGCTGATTTTTCTGCTATGATATCAAAGTGTAAGTGAAGCTAATTGCTTTTGCAGAATTGAACCAAGTAAAGAAAAAAGTAAATGACAAGAATTCATAGAAGAAGAGTACACACAGAGTTTTTATACTGGTTCACCTTCAAGAATTCATCGAAGGTTACATCTAGTTCTCTTCCCACGCAAGAGATTTTTCCACTAGATAATTCTTCCCACATAAGAGATTTTTCCACTAGATAATTTGAGTTGCAATTACAATTTCTCGCCCCGATACTTCTGTACCTTACACACTCACAACTTATATATCCTTGAAAATTTCATTTTCAACTGAACTCTTTACCCTTTCTTAACACACCCTTGTGTCAAAAAGTTTACAACAAGATGAAGAAAATAACAATGGCTTTGGATTGCCTTTTGAAAAAATCTATAACTTGCAATCCTTGATCTCACAATATAAAAATTTTGTAAAACAAACGCTCATAATATTTTTGAAAGTTGAGAACACTTTGCACTTTATTAAGCAACTTCAAAAAAATGTGAAAGTTTAGAAACAAAGTTGCTTAAGAAAAATATGCAAAACATTTGTTCACTAAGTGTTTGAAAGTTCAGTGTAATTATGAATAATTTTCGTGTGTTGTATTGTATTGTATTGTATTATGAATTTGGATGTCTGAATGTCTTTAAATAGGTTTCCAATCATCCATGATATACTTCCATGAAGGGGAGACACGATTAAAATGTAACCTATTCAATTTGGATGAAAGTTGTTCATTTGAATTTGAAAATATGGTTTCAACAACTCTGTGTAATCGATTCTCACGAATTGGTAATCGATTATCTAAATGTTTTGTCCGAGGTGGTAATCGATTAATACATTGAATTAATCGGTTACATCAGTCAATTTAGCTTTGTAACTATTTTCTCAGTCAGGTAACCTGTTACGCAGTTCTAGTAACCTGTTACCAATTGCCTCATAGTTCAGATAACATGTAACCTAGTTCTGGTAACCTGTTAACTATGTCAAGTAACTCTTTACTTGGAAATTTGACTTTTCATTTTAGACATATCCAATTCTTTTTAAAAATGATTTACATACTTTGATTAGTTGAGCATTGCTACTAAATATTATAGTGAGTGTAAGGATAGAAGTACTTATATGAAGACTTAATCTATAACTTTCTTGAAGCTTGAGTCTTCTATGCCTTGATGGTCTTCTTCCTTTTCTTCTTTTTGTGATCTTGATGTCTTCATCAAAATCGTGCCAAGGTCAAGAGCAAGATATTCTTCACAATATCCCCTTTTTGATGATGACAAACCAATACCTTTTGAAAATTGATATCTTTGAATTTTTGAGGTTCATCATATGTAGAGGATATAACTTTGTTGAGAGTTCGTATATGCTACCCCTATCTTATATACACCCCTTTGTTTTATTGTATGTACTTGAAATGATTTGACAGAAAAGTACAACTCCAACTTTTCACACCCTTTTGACATCATCAAAAAGAAGAAAAGCTAGTTTTTTCGAGCAAATATATAGATATATAGAAAAGCGTAACAAGATATGTTTGACTTGTGTCCAAGCCAAGGTCAATATGAATTTTTGAATAATATCAAAAGCTAGAGAATAATATATCATGTCATAGCATAGCATTTGAAACCGCATTTTAAGAAACATAATTCATACATCACAAATAGTTAGATACCAATATGTTCGAAAAAGATATAAAAAGAAAAGGTAAAAACAACAGTAACATCAGTCTTGAAATTGAAATAACAACAACGACATCAAATACATAAGTAAAATCCTAAAATGCTAGAATGCTACTTCGATGACCTGTATTAGCTTTCTGATAGTCCAAGTCCATGTAGTCCAACCAATATGATAAGCATTTAAGCTCTTCTTGGACTTGTTGTTTTGCTGTATCGAGAGCATCCATACATGTAGCGATGCAACCCTTAAGCGAGAACAACTCGTCCATCGAACATTGTGAGAATAGCATAAGGCAATGGTTCATACTCACTTCTTAAGGTCCAGATTTATCTCATTATCATTAATGTCCAATTAATTGGAATATTGTGTTTCATAGCATACATCAATTGTAGATCCATATCATTTACTTGTGAATGGTTTGAAAGCTTTGGAACTATGATATAACTTAACATGTAATGAATCAACGGTCCTTTAATTTTAAGTTACCGACATATAAAATATTTTGGTTTCTCACAGAGTCACCGAAAGACCTTTGCTTACACATTTCAATTTCTCGTTTGGAGTATCTACACATAGAGTAGCATAAATCCACTTTGTTGTATCCTTCTAGGTCACATTGAATGTCAGACTTGACTATCGTTCCTATGTATGGTATATTACCGCAAAGTGAACTTAGAGTTTGGAAATCTACGCCAATCTATTTTCCTTTGACATATGAAAATATTTTGTTTTTCTTAAAACTCATATTGCGGTAAAATACCTGTACAAGTTCTAGATAGTATGAACAATGCATTTAGAAAAATTCAGAGAGTTTTTGTCATTAGAAGTGGGTTGGGAAAATGAAATTGTTATCCTCAAAGTAACTTAACATACAATGCTTCAGATTAAAAATGGGTCATTGCATAAAGTGCTCCTTGAAAGTTTTGCGTTCACCCTTGTTTGCCAAAAGACGTAACAAATCCAATGTGTTGACTTCATTTGGGTTTTTTTGCCTTCCTTGAGTCATATTGGTTCTTTGCTTCTTCGATCTAGAGGATAATGCCATGTTTTTGAGTTTTGAAAAACTTAGGTTTTGAAGTTTTGAAATTTGGTGGTTTTTGATTTTGTACTATAAACACAAAAATGATGGTAGGAATGTGTTTAGAAGTGAAATTGTAGTATGAAACACAACAAAAATCAAGTAAAATGGTTGAGAAAAGATGGTTTTCGAAGTTGTGGGGGGTTACCACGTTTGGAAGGATGGAGAGTGGAGAAGATGAAGTTGAAAAATATGATTTTTGCCTTAAATAGTGCATATTGTAACCAATTACCAGGATTGAGCAATCGATTACCCAACCTTGCTGTTTTGGCAGTTAATCGATTAATTCAACTGTAATTGATTACACTGGCTGATTTAAAAAACATATTGCCACTGATACCTTGTAATCGATTACTCTTCCATGGTAACATATTACATACCCA